>NW_007728806.1:5153-35384 GCF_000696425.1 Galeopterus variegatus
AGGTAAACCACAGATAATGTGAGGCTACTGTAGTGTGCAGCTGGTTTGTAAGGGAATTTAGGTTAAGGTTGAAGGCCTTTACCTAGTCGCTTGTAGAATGTTAGTTGGGTTTAGCTGAATTGGCACTGTACTTTCAGTTTTGTTTTGTTGATTGACTTATTCTTTGCTCCCGCTCTGTTTTTCTGCGTTTAATTCTCCTTTTGTTTATTTATGATATTAATGACATAATAGCAGTAACGATTAACATTTCTTTTTTTTTTAATTTAATTTTATTTTGTCAATATACAATGTGGTTGATTATTGTGGCCCATTACTGAAACAATTAACATTTCTTAAATGCTTACTATGTGCTCGGTACTGTTCTAAGTACTTTTTGTATTACTACAATACTATGAAATTAAGTACTATTATTATCCCCATTTTATAGATGAGTAACCTGAGGCATGAAGAAGTTAAATAAGTGAGATTAGAGCTCAAACATTCTGGATCCAGAATCTTTGCTATATTAACCACTATACCATATTGCCTCTCAACCAGGGAATTGTATTTGGTTTTCATTTCTTTCATGTATGCTTTCTTTATTCTTTGATTGTGGCTGATATAGCATGGCTGTTAAGAGCATGGATTTAGGAGTTGTCCTGGGCCTGAATCCTTGATTCTGTCCTATTCTGGTAATGAGACCATGGGCAAATTATCTCATCTCTTGAGACCTCCATTTTCTCACTGGTTAAAAGCAAATAATAGTACCTACTTGTCTTTTTTTTTTTTTTTTGTCTTTTGTCTTTTTCCGTGTCCGGCAACGGATCGCAACCCTCAGTGTTGCCCCCGTACCGGACCGGGGACCGGCAACGGGACTGCAACCCTCGGCGTTGCTCCCGCGCCTCGCTCAGCCAGTGAGCGGGAACCGGTCTGTATGTGGGATCCGAACCCTCGGGCGGGAGCGCCGCCGCGCTTCCCAAGCGGCGCACTATCCAGTGCGCCACTGGGCCGGCCCGCTACTTGTCTTTTGAATAATGTATCTACCTTAAATAAAATAATTTGTGTAAAGCTTTATTTTTAATCATAGGAGCTTTTATTCCCAAGGAATTTATCCAGAAGATATACCTGATTATTTCCACAACTCATTTTTTATTTCTCATAACCTTGTCATGTCTGCCTACTGTTCTCTTTGTGGTACATAAATATATCCATATAATGTAAATTTGTCGAAGACTAAGCTTCTCAAATCCCAGACCGCTCTCTCTTCCTTACATTTGCCTTACCTTCCCCAATATCGTTATAATGCCTTTGTTATTCTGTCAGTCCCTAAGACTGTAAATGGGGAGACTTTCACCCCTTTCTTCCAAATTTCCCATCACTACATTGTTTTGCTTTTTCCAATATTGTTGGTCAAATCTTATCTTTCCTTTTCATATTGTATAGTTCTCATTTAGAACCTAAGACCAATAAAATTATGGTAGTAAGTTCCTGACACTTTCCCACCTTTAGCATTTCCCACCTGTAATATAGATTACTGGTCTTTACTGATTCATTAGGGAAGAGAAGAATGGGATGCTTTTCTGTTTAT
Organism: Galeopterus variegatus; assembly: GCF_000696425.1. NCBI lineage: Eukaryota > Metazoa > Chordata > Mammalia > Dermoptera > Cynocephalidae > Galeopterus > Galeopterus variegatus. The sequence continues at coordinate 6,721 of NW_007728806.1, forward strand.
GACTTTCTTACTGAAAACCCTAAAAGATGTAGTTGGTTCGTACTGTTGGCCTTCCTGTTGGTTGGATGATATTTTAGTAGCTCCTTTTCACCTTTTTTTTTTTTTTTTTTTTACTTTTTTAGTGACTGGCCGGTACAGGGATCTAACTCTGGACTTTGGCGTTATCAGCACCATGTTCTAACCAGCTGAGCTAACTGGCCATTCTTTGCAATATCATTTCACCAAAGACTGTTTATGGCTTAACATTGTGTTAAGATTACAGGAAATAACTGACCTTGGTTTTGTGTTCTCCAAGTAGGCAGCTGTGGTGTGGTAGAAAGAAAGATTTAAAGTTAGAGAACCTGGATTTGGATATTGGTCTTGGTCTTGACATTGAGCTGTATGAGGCAAGTTCCTTATCTCGTTGGCCCTCAGTTTTCTCAATTGTAAAATGAGGACATTATTTTTCAGATGAGGATGAAATGAAGAAAGAGTTGAAAGAATAGTACCTGTGTACCCACAACCTAGATTCAACAATTGTTAACATTTTGCTTTGTTTTCTTTATCTCTATCTCTGTATGTATATGTGGTATATATTTTCCTGAACTATTTGAAAACAAGTTGAAGAATTTATGATTCATTCCTAAATACTTAACCATGCATCACTTGAAAATAAGGACATCTTCTGTAACTACAATATCATTATCAAAGCTAAGAAAATTAATAATTTCCTAATATCATTAAGTCTAAATTCAGATTTCTCTGGTTGTCCCTGAACATGTTTTAGATCTGTACTTTTTCAACCAGGATCTAGGCAAGGCATGTGCATTGCATTTGGTTGTTATGGATCTCCAATTTCTTTTAGTCTGGAGCAGTCATCCTAATTTTTGTGCCCCATGAGATTTATTTTTTTGAAGAGACCAGGCTGATTGTTTCATAGAATATTGCATAGTCTGGATTTATTTCCTTATGGGTTCTCTGTTTCCTGTATTATTGTAAATGGAAGATAGACTTGATTGATTTGGATTAAACACTTTTTGACAAGATATTTCATAGATGATATTGTGTAGCTAGTATTATTTTATGTTATGAGAGACATAAAGTCAGATTGCTCTACTGGTAGTTTGATATCTTGGTTACTGTGGTGACCTGGCAGATCTCTCTGTTGTAAAGGAACTTTATCTCTTTGCAATTAGCAGGTAAAATGTGGGGTGATACTTCGGCACTCTCTTTAAAAGTCTGTTCCCTAACTATCCTTTACTTAACATTTTGAACACTCATTGATAATCATTGCTTGAATTAATTAGTAGGGGGTTACAAAATGATTTTTAAAGTTATTTTATTTTCTTCAGCATTTATTTGTTGCCATTCGTCTGTAATGAAGAGCTTTTGTTTGTCAATTGGGAATATTCTACAGTTCCTTTTATAGTTATGACAAGTGCTTAATACTTAATACTTCACTTTAATTACCAATTACCTAAAAAGAGTAACCAAACTGATCTATTAATAAAATACCTTTGTGGCAAATGAGTTATCCCCCTTTTCCCCCCAATATTTTATTATGAAAAATTTCAAACATCAAAGTAGAAATGATATAATAATAAACAACCATATACCCACCACCTAGATTAATATTGTACTACACTTCTTTTATCACATATCTATCTGTCCACCCCTCTATTCATTTATCACTTAATCTTATTTCCTAGATGCATTTCAAAATTGTAGACCATCAGTATACATCTCCCGAAATACTTAAGCATGCATATCGTTAGCTAGAGTTCAATACTCGTTTAATTTTTTAAATCACGATTCAAAATTTACATTCAATGAAATGTACAATTCTTAAGTGTTCATTCACTGAGTTAAAAAATGCATGCATTTGTGTATTGCAGACCCCTATAAGATACAGAACATTATCACCTTAGAAAGTACTTTGATGCCCCTTTCCAGTCAGTTCCCTCCCTGCTACCTTAGATTCAGCCATTTTTCTGAATTTTTCATGCTGTGAATCACTTTTGCTCTTATAAGTAGAATTACATGGTATGTACCTTTTTGTGAAAGCTTTCTTTCACTTAGCATAATGTTTTCGAGAGGTATCCATATTTTTGTGTGCTTTAATAGTTTCTTTTTTTAAATAGTTTCTTTTAAATTTATTCTACTGTATTAGATACTACAGTGTTTGTTTATTCTCCTGTTTCAAATTTTTGGCTATTATGGATAAAGCTACTATGAACATTCTCATATGAACCTTTTTGTGAATATATGTTTTTATTTTTCAGGTGAATATCTAGGAATATAATTCCTGGGCCAAAAGGTATATGTTTAATTATAAGAAATTGCAAGACCTCTTTCCAAAGTGATTTTAACATTTTACATTCTCACTATGTTATTTCTAGTATTTATGAATACATGCATACTATATTTGTAGAATTCTAGTTGCTGTACATCTTTGCTATTATTTGGTGTTGTAAACCCTTTTAATATTAGCCATTTTGGTAATGTGTATGTTATTTCATTGTGATTGTAATTTTCTTTTTTTTCACTGATGAATGATTATGTTGGCTACTTTATGTGCTCACTGGACAATTGTATTCTTTTGTGAAGTATCTGTTCAAATCTTTTGACTGTTTTTTAATTGGGTCGTTTGTCTTATTAAGTTGTGGGAGTTCTTATTCTGAGTATGAATTCTTTGTCAGATATATGTTTTGGGAATCTTTTCTTCAAGTCTGTTGCCTGCCTTTTCCATTTTCTTAATGGTGTCTTTTGTTGAGCCTATGTTTATAATTTTGAGGAAGTCTAATTTGTCACTTTTTATTTCATGGTTATTGGTTTCTGTAAACTGTGAAACCTTTGTCTATACTCAAATTATGTTTCCTCTAAAAGCTTTATGGCATTAATTTTTATGTTTAGGACTATGTTCTATCATGAATTAATTTTTGTGTTTGATATGTGGTAGTGATTAATTTCCTTTTTTTTGTACGTGGATATCAGATTATTCTGGCATCAGTTTTTTTTTTAAAGACTTTACTCTTCATTGGATTTCTTTGGTGCTTTACGTTTTATTGTTTTCAACATAGAAGTCTTATATGTCTCTTGTTAAATTAATTTCAAAGTAATTTTTTTTTCTGAATGCATTTTTTAAAAAATTTATTTTCTAATTATATGCTGCTAGTATATAAAAATACAATTGATTTTTGTATGTTAACTTTGTATCTTGTGACCTTACTAAGTAAGTTATTAGTTCTAATAGTTGTTTTAAAGATTTCTTAGGATTTTCTAAATAAACAATCATTTTTTCTTTTTGACCGGTAAGGGGATCGCAACCCTCAGAACGGTGCGGGCTGCACCAAGCTCAACCAGTGAGCGCACCGGCCATCCCTATATAGGATGAACCTGCGCCTCCCGAGTGAGCCATGGGGCCAGCCCAACTATCATTTTTTCTGTAGGTAGAGACAGCTTCCTTTCCCACTTTTATGCCTTTTATTTATTTTTCTTACTTATTGCAATAGCCAGAGTCTCTATTACAATATTTAATGAAGTGCTATGGAAGGATCCTTGCCTTATTCTTGATTTTAGGGGGAAATCATTCAATATTTTAATAGTAAGTATGATATTAGCTGCAGTTTTTCATGATTGTCTTTTATCAGATTGATGAAGTCCCATTCTATTTCTAATTTGCTCAGAGTTTTTATCAGGAAAGGTAATTGAATTTTATTATATATATTTTTTGTATTTATTGAAGTGATCATAGGATGTTTCTCCTTTATTCTGTTAGTATGAGGAATACATTGATTGATTTTTTAAAAATGGTTAAGCCAACCTTGTGTTCTTGGGATAGACTGTACTTGATCATACTGTATTATTATTCTTTCTGTATATTGCTAGATTTTATTCGCTGATATTTCATTAAAATATTTTTTGTATATTTGTTCACAAAAGATATTGGTCATTAATGGTGTTAGTCTGCTTGGGCTGTCATAACAAAGTGTGGTTTAAACAACAGAAATTTCTTTTCTCACAGTACTAGATGCTGGAAGTCCAAGATCAAGGTGCCAGCAGGGTTGGTTTCTGGTGAGGCCTCTCCTTGGTTCACAGACAGCATCTTCTCTCTGTGTCCTCACATGGTCTTTCTTCTGTGTGGGTATGTGGGGGTTGGTGATAGGTCTCTGGTGTCTCTTTTCTTTTATAAGGCCACTAGTCCTGTTAGATCCTACTGTTATGACCTTATTTAACCTGAATTACTTGCTTAAATGCATTATTTCCAAATACAATCACATGGGGTGTTAGAGTTTCAGCATGTGAATTTTGGGGGGAAGCAATTCAGTCCAAAATAGTAATTTTCCTTTTCAGGAATGTCTTTAAGAATGAAAATGGTTTCTTTTATTGGGTTTTAGTATTAGAATTTTGCTGGCCTCATAAAACAATTAGGGAAGTGTCCCCCCTTCCTGCTTTTTGAATAAATTTATGTAAGATTAGTGTTCTTTCTTTCTAAATGTTTGAAAGATTACTCCTGGCTTGGAATTTTCTTTCTGAAAGGTTTTTAAATGACATATTCAATTTCTTTAACAGATATAGGACTATACAGAGTTTTTGTTTTGGCTTATATCAATTTTGGTTGTATTTTTCAAGGAATTAGGACATTTTGTCTAAATTGTCAAATTTTATTGGCAGAAATGTTTTCATAATATTCTCTTTATTATCCTTGTAATGTCTTTAGGATCTTTTATCCTGACGATGGTAATTTATGGTTGTTCTCTTTTTTCCTTGATTATCTAGCTAGGGGTTTTTCAATTTTGTTGATCTTTTTTACAAAGAGGTAACTTTTGGCTTTGTTATTTTTTCTATTGTCTATTGTGTTTTTTTTGTTTTCTATTTAATTGATTTCTGCTTATATCTTTATTTCCTTTTTTCTACATACTTTGGGTTTATTTTACTCTTTTTCTAGCCTCTTCAGATGGAGCCTTAAGATATTGATTTTTTTTTTTTTTTCCTTTTTGTCTTTTTTACTATTTTACTCTTTTTCTAGCCTCTTCAGATGGAGCCTTAAGATATTGATTTTTTTTTTTTTTCCTTTTTGTCTTTTTTACTGACCGGCAACGGATCCCAACCCTCAGTGTCACGCCCGTACCGGACTGGGACCGGCAACGGGATCGCAACCCTTGGTGTTGCTCTCGAACCTCGCTCAGCCAGTGAGCGGCCGGTCTGTATGTGGGATCCGAACCCTCGGTGGGAGCGCCACCGCGCTCCCAAGTGGCGCACTGTAGCAGTGTGCCACCGGGCCGGCCCTTAAGATATTGATTTTGCAACTTTCTTTTTTCTATTTAAAGGTATAGATTTCCTTCTAAGCATTGCTTTAGCTGCATTTCACAAATTTCAATCTTATATTTTTATTTTCATTCAGTTAGAAATACAGTTGTCCTTCAGTATCCATGGGGGATTGATTTTGGGACCCTCTACCCTCTTCACAGATACCAAAAATCCATGGATACTCAAGTTCCTTATGTAAAATGATGTAGTATTTGCAAATAACCTATGCATGTACTTTAAATCATATCTAGATTACTTATAAAACCTAATGCAATGTAAATACTATATAAATAGTTGTTATACTGTATTGTTTTTTATTTGTATTATTTTTAATTGTTGTATTGTTATTTTTATTGTTTTTTTCTTCTTGAATATTTTCGATTCATGGTTGTTTCAATCTATGGATGCAGAACCTGTGGACACGGTGGGCTGAGTGTAATTTTATAAAGTTTTCCTTGTGATTTCTCTTTGGACCCATGTAATTTTTGAAAGTATATTGTATGATTTCCAGATATGAGACATTTTTCTAGATATCTTACTGTTATTCATTTCTAATTTAATTCTATGGTGGTCAGAAAACATACTCTGTATGACTTTAATCTTTTTAAATTTATTGAGACTTTTTTATGGCTCATCATATGTTCTGTTATGGTAAACATACCATGTGCACTTGAAAATAATATGTATTCTGGAATTCTGGTGTTGTTTAGTGGAGATTTTTATAAATATAAGTTAGGTTAAATTGGTTGTAGTGAGGTTTGGATGATCTGGGTCATTACAGATTTTTTAGTCTGGTGGTTCTATCAGTTATTGATAGAGAGATTTTAAAATCTCTATTCTCATGAAATATCTGTTTCTTTATTTCTGATTGATCAATAAACTGCATGTGTGGGTTACTCATTTATAATTATTTGTTCCTGATGAATTGACCCTTTTATCATTGTGAAATGTTCTTCATCTCTAATACTTTCAGTTTTGAAGTCTTTTTTTTTAAATCTGATATTAAAACAGCTACTTCAGACAGGTTTTTTTTTGGCAGCAGGCTGGTATGGGAATCCAAACCCTTGACCCAACTTATGCTTACTATTTGTATGGTATTATCTTTTCCAGTCATTTATTTCCACTGTAAATGTTTCTTTATATTTAAAGTGTGTTTCTTGTGGATAGCATATAGTTAGATCTTGTGTTTTTATTTGCTTTGACAATCTCTGCTTTTTCTTTGGAGTTCATCAACATTTAATGTAATTATTGATATTATTGGATTTAGGCCTACCATTTATTATTTGCTTTATGTTTCTTCTATATTGTTTACCACTCTTTTTCCTTTATTGCCTTTCTTTGGTTTATTTTAATGTTTTTTTTTTTTTCCTTTTTGTCTTTTTTCGTGACCGATAATGGGATCGCAACCCTCAGTGTCGCGCCCGTACTGTGACCGGCAACAGGATTGCAACCCTCGGTGTCGCGCCCGCACCGCGCTCAACCAGTGAGCGGACCGGTCTCTATATGGGATCTGAACCCTCGGTGGGAGCGCCGCCGCGCTCCCAAGCGCCGCACTCTACTGAGTGCGCCACCAGGCCGGCCCCTGGTTTATTTTAATGTTTAAAAATTTTTCTTTTTTAATATTGTTGGGAAAATTGAATAATTTATTCAGGCCCCCTCGCCTGCCTGGTTGGGGGTGGTGCAGTGTATTCTTTGTAAGCAAATTGTGTGTGTGTGTGTGTGTGTGTGTGTGTGTGGAGTTAGTGTGCACGTGTGGCACTGTGGCTTGGCTGGTTTATTGCCTTGGGTGGCTGCCATGCAAGCAGCCATGCTTTCCAACCTATTTCTTCCAAGGACCTGTTTGCTGTTTACCTAGCTCACAGACCTGTGTGTGAGGGGTCTGGTGACCCAGCTTGGTGTGTGTGCGGTTTGGGGACACAGCCTGGCATGCGAAGGGTTTGTGACCCAGTCTGGACAAGGGGCTTGAGGGCTCTGTGAGCTCCAGACCCAGCTCTAGATCGACAATTGGCCCAGTTGGTGCAGGATTACTGGCAGGTTAAAGAGCCCAACAACTGGCTTGGTCATATAGCTCTACAATTGGCATCATGAACAGGATTGTAGTGCCACAATTGGCAACATCGGCAGGATTCTGACATTAGCCTAGCTTTACAAATATATTATTGGCTGTTTAACTATATCTCTTTGTGACATTTTTAGTGGTTCTAGGGATTACATTATACATCTCAATGGTTTTACTTAGAGTTAATATTGTTCCATTTCCCATTAAAGTCAGAAATTGTACAACCATACAAGTCCATTTACTCCCTGCTTGTTGCTTCATGCTGTAGTTATTTTCTATATCTATGCGTATTATAAATCCCACAAGGTGATAATATTTGCTTTATATAGTCATATGCATTTTAAAGAAATTAAGAACAATTATCTATCCAGATATTTTTTGTTTCTGATGATTTTTTGGCTTACTGAAGATTCATGTTTTGATCTAGTATCATGTTTTGATCTAGTAATATTTTTTGTTTCTGATGATTTTTTGGCTTACTGAAGATTCATGTTTTGATCTAGTATCATGTTTTGATCTAGTATCCTTCAGCTTGAAGCACTTCCTTTAGTAGTTCCTGTAGTGGAGGCCTGCTGGCAATACATTATTTTAGTTTTATTTTATCTGAAATATCTTTATTGTGCCTTGTTTTTGAAGGCCATTCTGAGAGTTCTTTCAGCAAGGTATTGTTTTATTGCCTTTTGACCTCTGTCATTCCTTATGAAAAGTCATCGATTTTGATTTGTATGTAACATATTATGTGTCTATGGTTGCTTCAAGATATCCTGTTTCTTTTAGGTTTTCAACAGTTTGGCTGTAATGGGCCTAGGTGTGGTTTACTTATTTTTTTAATCTTAGGGTTAGCTGAGCTTCTTATATCTATAAGCTTGTGTTTATTATCAGATTTAGGAAATTTTCAGTCATTATTTCTTCAAATATTTCTTCCTGACTCTTCTTTATCTCTTGTCTTTCTGTAACAAAATTTCTTGTCTTAGAAATTTTATTTTGCTTCCACCAAACCCTGAGGCTGTGTCCATTTCTTTTCTTTTTTTTTTTTTTTAGTTCTTCTCTCTGTTCTTCTTTTTTTTTTTTTAAAAGAAAGATGACCGGTAAGGGGGTCTTAACTCTTGACTTGGTGTTATCAGCACCACGCTCTCCCAAGTGAGTTAACCAGTCATCCCTATATAGGGATCCGAATCTGTGACCTTGGTTTTATCAGCACCACACTCTCCCAGGTGGCCATGGGCTGGTCCTCTCTCTGTTCTTCTGAATTGCTTCTATTGATCTATTCTCAGGTTCACTGACTTTTTCCTATATCATCCCCAATCTGTTCTTAAGCCCATTCCATTAATTTATTATTATTATTGTTATTTTTTGGTGGCTGGCTGGTATAGGGATTGAACCCTGGACCTTGGCATTATCAACACCACACTCTGACCAACTGAGCTAACCAGCCAGTCCTCTATCCAGTTTATTTTTAAAAAATTTCAGATACTCTTTTTGTTTCCTAGAATTTCCATTTGGTTCTTTTTATGGTTTCTGTTTCTCTGTGAGCATATTTTCTTTTATTCATTCATCATAATTATAGTAGCTATTTTAAAATCCTTATCTGCTGATAACATCTGGTTCCACCGGGTCAGTATCTATTGTTTTTTGTTTGGTCTCATTTTCTTGGCATTTCTATGTCAAGTAATTTTAGATCATATTCTTTATGGTATGATTGTAGTGGGTTCTGTTATATTCCTCCAGAGAGGGCTGACATCTTTGTGTAAACAAGCAATAAATTTTGTTGTATTTATATTGCAAACCCTGTATCTTAGCATTTCAACTCTTAGTTCAGTTCTTTTTTTATCATTAGCTGGAATCTGCACTGCAATTTGTGCAGTTCATTAGTCAGTCACAGATTTGGGTAAAATTACACATAGAATTTATGACTTCCCCTTTCTGGCCCTTCCCTTTCTGGGATTTCCCCCTCACTTTCCAGTGTTGGTGGTTGCTTTGAATGCTTCCTCTGGTTCTTCAGAAAATAAAAACTATAAATGAAATCTGCAGTTCTCTACTAGAACTTTTATTTTTTTTTTTTTTATTTTTTTTATTTTTTTAGGGTAAAATTACACATAGAATTTATGACTTCCCCTTTCTGGCCCTTCCCTTTCTGGGATTTCCCCCTCACTTTCCAGTGTTGGTGGTTGCTTTGAATGCTTCCTCTGGTTCTTCAGAAAATAAAAACTATAAATGAAATCTGCAGTTCTCTACTAGAACTTTTAGCTACTTTGTGTGGCTGCTGATTGTGGCCTGCCTTCAGGCTATATGCAATATGTTTGGCAACTTACCTTCTGCCATTCTTTTGTTCCAAATATTCATTGCCCTCCAGAATCTGCCTGCTCTTTTTTCATGTTTCTGTGCCTTTGGGTAGTAGATTGCAGAAGGATTGGTCTGGTACAGGCTTACTCTACCATAGTGGACATGGAACACTTCCCCTCCATCTTTTTTTTTTTTTTTAATGCGTAGTCTCATTGATTTTTATATATTTAATGTTGTACAATCATTTGTGGTAACTTTTTTTTGATGTTCATATTTGCCCAGTGGGAGCCCCTTCAGGTTCACTTTTGTGTCTTTGTTGTGTCTTTGTGTGTGGGTATGTCTTTTTGGTGTGCCTTTATGGTCTTTGAACTCTTTCTTTCAGGCTTAAAATGATGTCCCAGTCTCACTTTTCATTTTTCCTGATTCCGATATGGAAACAAGATTTAGATACCAAGATCTGGTGCTAGGTTCATTTTTTGAGTGTATCATTGTTTAAGACTTCTTATTGGACAAAGCTAGGAAATAACAATTTTTTAGAAAAGTAAATTTATATATCCATTCAAATTTAACATTAGAGTTTACTTTGTCTTAACTTTTTAATTTTATATTTCATGTTTTTCCTACCATACTAAAAATACTTGTTTCTTAAAACATATTTGCTTATCTTTTATCCTATAATATGCCAAAAAGTTGTTTGCAAATCACAATACCAGTATTGCTACTGTCATGAAACTGAATGAATTTCAAGATTTCTTTAGCAGTTCTTTTTTTCCTCAGAATACTTTCTACTAATACATCCTATTTCTATAGCCAGAGTACTATCTTTGAAAATCATTTTAAATGATTCTCTTCTGTGTGTGGTTATTTTACCAACTCAGTATAAATTTGTTTTGATTTGATTTAATTTTTTTTTTTTTTTTTTGGTGGCTGGCTCATATAGGGATCCAAATGATTTTACTTTTCAAGATGTAAAACATTTGCTTAGTGCAAAAATCAAAACTATTCAATAAGGTATACTTAGATGAGTCTTGCTTTTGTCCCTATCCCTTCCTTCCTCACCTCTTTTCCTTAAAGTTTTTAATATTTCCTTGTACTATTTCCTTTAAAAAAAACAAAATATTTCTACTTTTTTTCTTAAAAGGTAACATACAATATATTTATCCTGTTCTGTGCTTTGCTTTTATTTATGTAACAGTATGTTCTGGAGAGCACTGGATATCAGTGCATAGAAATCTTCCTCATTCTTTTTTTACAGCTGTATAATATCCATTGTGTTTATTTAAAACAGTTTTTTCAACCATCCTGTTGGGGTATTTCTAATCTTTTCTTTTCCAAATAATGTTTCAGTGAATAACCTTCTGCATATGCTTTGTTGTATTTGTGAAATTGTAGTTTCAGGATTGTTACTGAACTCAGGTCTGGCTGCCCGCCCGCCTTGAGAAGGAAAGAAAAAGCTGAGAAGTCAAATGGTTGGTGTTAGAAAAGCAGATGTATTCAGCTCAAGGAGATGGTAGGCTATCCCATCTCGAAGATTTAGATTTACCGAGGGCTTTGTAAAGGAGGGGTTGAGGGAATGGAATGTGGGAGGTGAAAAGGAGGAGAGAAGGAGACGTGAGTTAGGAGGGGTCCGTTTCTGTGGGTCAGGTACGAGGTCTTGTCAGGGCCTCATGTGGTTTCTGTTTTCATCTTTGCTGTTGTCTCTGGACCCTGCAAGATCTTGATTTGTGCTGGTATACATGGCTGGTGCCCAAGGTTAGCTTCCAGTCATTTGGCCTTTATCATTTCTCAAAACTCTACAAGTCTCAGAGAAAGAACTGTTAGCTTTGCAAAGTACTAATTAGCTTCTTGGCCTTATTTTCCTACTTAATGAGCAAGGTAAGAAAGTCAGGGGATGGGAAGAAAAAGAGTGGAGAGAGAAAAACTGTCCTTTTTAAAATCCTGCCCCCCTCCACATCCCAGGCAGTTTTAGGTCCCTGTGTTGCTCACTCCAACAGGATGGTCACAGGGTCAGGGGATAGTTGGGTCAGAGTCTAAATTAGTGCTGTCCGTAGAAATGTAGTGCAAGCTGGATGTGGCTACTAGAAACTTTAAATTACATGTTAAAAAATTAAAAATAAAGTTTTAGTTAATTAATTAACTTAATTATATGTCCAAACATTGTCACATATATTCAAAATATTTTCAACATTCAACATGAATGTTATCATTAACATTAAATCAATTAAAAATTATTGAGATATTAAAGAATTTTTTTTGATACCATGTCTTCAAAATCTGGTGTGTATTTTATTACACACATGGCACATATGAGTTTGGACTGGCCACAATTCACATGTGCTGTCGTGCTTAGTAGCCACATATTTTCTCATAATTTGTTTTTTGCCTTTGCTTATAAGGTTTTTTTTTTTTGTCATGTATACTTTAAAAAACTTTATGTATTGTTGGGTCTGTCAATTAAAAAATACTTTTGTTTTGCCTTTTGATTTTGAGTCTCACTGCTTGATTTTCCTCATTTCCAGGTTATAACTGAATTCATGTTTTTGTCTAGGACTTACATGTTTTTTTTTTTTTTTTATATATATATATATTTCGCCCTCTCATCCATTACGAGTGTATTTTTGTGTGTGTGTATGTGTATTTGGTTGTGTTTTGGTTGTGTTTTCTATTTCATTCAAAAGTTGTTTAATAGAAAATTTTTTTTCAGGAGGAAAAGCTTTTTGTTGTTGCTGTTTTCATATCTAGTTTTATTGCATTGTGATCAGAGAACACAGTTTGATCATTTCTACCCTGTTGAACTTATTGAGATTTATGATCTAAAATATGGTCAGTGTTTGTGAATATTCCATGCCCACTTGAAATGAGGTTGTTTTCTCTATCAGTACAAAAACTTTTTTTTATTGCATTAAATTCATTATAACATTATAAGATTTACTTTATTGATTGTATTGCTTGGGTCTTCTATTGCTTTACCTACTATTATTCTGTTTCTATTAATTTCTTAATGTATCTACGATAGATTTTTGCTTTACAAAACTTGTTACTGTGCTATTTGGTGAAAACATATTAATAACTGGGGTTTTTTTTTCATTCATAATTTGGCCTTTAGCATAAAAAGTGTCCTCCTTTGACTTGTTAGGTGCTTTTTGGCCTGAATTTTGACTTGTTAGTTATTAAGATAATTACCTGTGCTTTCTTTTTTATGATATTTGCCTGTTATGCCTTTGTTCTTCTCTTTTTCCTTTTAATGTTTCTTAAAGGTGTATGTCTTTCTATATAGAATACAATAGGGTTTTTCTCTGTGAACCAATCTGAAAATCATTTTTCTTTTAATAGAGAAGTTAAGCTCCTTACACTTATTATTGAAACCGGTATTCTTGATTTTAGCTTTGACAATTATTTATTATATTTTCTGTGTATATTCTATTTACTGTGTTGTTTCATTACATTGTATGCTTTCATTGCTTTTTAAAAAAGTTTTGCTTTGAAATTTTTTTTTTTGATATTTAGTATATTTATCTGAATCAAGTATGGAGTTAAATAGTGACACACTGTTTCATTAATTGTGACATAGGTACCATGGTAATGCAAGATGTTAACAATAAGGGAATCTGGGTGCATGATATATGGAAACTTTTTGTACTATATTTGCAACTTTTCTGTTAAACTAAAACTATTCTAAAATTAAAAAAGAATTTTTTCAATGTAATGGTGTTGAAGGTATCCTGAATTGTTGTCGCCAAGCAAATTTTATATGAATTTATTACTGAAGTTGGTAAATATAAGCCACATTTTTCAGTTTCTAGTAAATCAGGAAGTGTAATCATTGTACATTTCATATTCCAGGAAAGCATCTCTGTTTTACAATAATGAAGTGAGAGAAGTTTTTGAATTGGAAAATAATTTTTTAATAAAAGATTAAAGAAAAATTTTGTGTCTAGAACTGGTTACTCAAATGGTATCTTGTCTGGTTGAATTCTTTAGAATGTTATTGGCATGTTTAGTAGCAACTGGTAAGGTTGACTGAAATATAAACTGAAAAATTTTAATGGTTCCTAGAAGGTGGAAGTTCAGGCTTTCAGTCCCAGAATTTTAGAACTGGAAGAGACCTATAGATTTTATTCCAGTTCCTTCATTATGGAAAAATAACTATAAGTCTAGGGACATGATATGTCATGTCAAAGATCATGTAGTAAATTGATGTTTAGAGCTGGGACTATATAATCTTCTTCATTCTTATTGCAGGATTTTTCCTCAATGTCAGAAAGGCACAATAACCCAGATTCTGGACTCCTTATATCCTACTTTTAATTAGTGCAGCTAAGGCAATGTTACATATTTATATTGGTATTTTAAAAGAGGCACAGAAACATAAGGGATTTACTCATTACAGAGATAACGTTAGGTCATAAGAACCTGATCTATTGATTCTCTCTCTGTATGTTATCCAGTAAGGGGTGAGCTAGCTTGAAGATGGTAGCTAAAAAAGCAAATTGTTATGAACTATAGACTTGGAGCTGGAAGTGAAGTTGGTATTGGTACTGGAAACCATAAAAATGCCAGATGATGTTTGGTGTGTAGTAAGGGATACTAGGATGATGTGTTTGGGGAGTGATGAAAGCTTCTACTATGACTAAGTGGGCTCTAGAACCTGTAGAATGGGGAACAGAAAAAAGGAGGCTATAGAGCCCCCATCTATCTCGTTTTTATTGTGAGGGTTATTTGTTCTTTTCCCATTCCTTAGAGCATGCTACTACTTGCTAACTAAGATTTAGGATAATCATAGATAATAATGAAGTAAAATCTGTTTGATGTCTTCAAAGCATTTTTATTTTCACAGTATTCTTACAAGTATTATACTATTTGATCCTTGCAATATCCTTGTGAGGTAAGTAGAAGAGATATTGGTGAACAGAAAATATTAAATACAACATGAGTTAAGGTAGTGTGCTAGAAACCACTGAGGGATAAAGATGAATAGGCAATAGACTCTGCCCTCATGGTGTGAACAATCTTGTGGGGATTGGGTGGGAAAAACAGCCAATTATAATGTATGGAAAGTTGAAAAATATTTAGAAATTCAAACTATGTCCTATGGAAATTTAGAAGTGATGGTATTATAACTAATGGAAATTTTGGTGTTTTGCCTTCTAATTTCAGAGTAATTGAAAGGATAATGACTATAAAAGGATCTTTTGTAATAGAAAATTGATATAGTTTTCCTTTTTAATTTTCCAGAAATCTTATTTTTATTTTGGATAATTCTTCAAAGCTTACCTGAACAAATTTGTGAATTAAGGATGATGGAAGTCACTTAAGTTGTTTTAGTGATTTTTGGCATATGGAGCTGGCTTGAGGAGGAGGATTAAAAAACAGGAATTGATTTTGTAACGTCAAACAGATCTTGTAAACTTAGGACATATTTACCTAGGCCAATATGAATAATATTTAAATGGGCCCTATTAATTGGTAGGAAACTAGACAAAATTTATTAGGGTAAAGTTGATTCAGTACTAGTTTATGTTGACAATGTAGACAACCATAGAAAAGGGAGAGTAGTGAGTAAGTTAGTTCCTAACTTAACTTCTTATTTTACTTTAAAATAATGTTAATTGTGAGGATAATTATAGGAAACATTTGCTTACCAAAAAATGTGAGTTTGACAGTCTTACAGTGATGAATTTATTTTTGTTAAAATAGTGGACAAAACAGACTTTTCAGTTTTTATATTTGTTCCTAAAATTCATTTTAGTTTCTTTAGTCTTTAACATAAAATACTTTTCTTTTTTCATTAATATCACCTACATTACCTGTTTCTCTTTGACAATATAGAAAGAATACAACTTCCCTTGATATACTGTCATCACCGGAATATTAATGATACAGGGAAAGGAGAAGGAAGGGGAGGGTACACCGTTATCACTTGCCCATCTTTGAGGCTTTATTTCTCCCTCCTTGTGTTTTCTCAATATTTTTCCATAGCTAGAAGACACTGAGGTCCTGCCTGATTGCTTTTTATCTAAGCCAGCCAGCAGCATGCCCTCTACTATATTTAGGTTAACAGATTTACAGTAGTAAAATTATTCACAGTGAGTAGCCTCCTCTGGGCTGTCCTCACCCCTCTTCTGCCCCACTACAATCTGGTAGTCTCATCAATCTAATAATACTTTCTCTCTGAAGCACCTCCCTGTTTAAAGTCCAGCTTTTGGGGTACCTAGAACCACCTTAGGACCATCGATCTTCTGAGACTCAGTAATGCCTGAGTCATAATTAGCTTTTTAATTTAAACACGCTTATAGTCTTCACTCCCTATAGGTATATATTATCAACACAGTACTTCCTTTTTCTTTTTCTTAAAAATGAAAATTTTTACCTGTAACAGAGTTTCTTTTTGACATATGTTTAAACATGTATTGTTTTACCATAAATTTATTTTTTTCATTTCATATGTGTTTGTGTGTGTGGTTTCCTTTTTTAGAACAGGACATATTATTTCTTTAAAGATGATAATCAATGGGCCATTTGCTCGTTTTCATTTCCCACCAAGGTTATGTTCAGTTTAATTCACAGTCTTTCTGCCTAACAATGTGGGTAAAAATGACTTGCTCTGTTCAATACCACAGATTGAAAATAAAACCTGTGATTCCTAACCTCCTTTTTTGCACTTTATTTAAAAATCTTCTAATGGATTTTTCTTTTTTAAACTTTCCTTTACCTATCATGGAAAGAATTTAAGATGTTTATTTAGTTCTATTATTTTGCTTCTCTTCCTTTAGTATGTTCACTTTCAATTAATATACAGCATATCTTGTAATACTTAACCCGAATCTCAATGTCACTAATGATAAGCAAGTATAGCATTTTCTCCACATTTGATTTGAGCATGTATGAAGTTATATGCTGCACCCTTGGTTATATATTTCCAGATACCTTTCCTTTTTTCAGAGAAGTCTTTCAGTTTGTATCTTCTAAAATGAGTTTCACTTATGTTGGCTTTTTATTATTGGTCATTAATGGGTATTGTTTATTCTTTGTACCCTGCTGATACTCACCTGTTTCACTTTCATGGTTAATATTTTTTTCTACCACATATTATGCATTTATTATATGCTTTTAGTTTCTCATAGAATAATATTTCCTGTTTTCACACTAGTCCTCTTTTACTCTTTGATCCATTATCTATCCTTTTTTGCTTCAGGATAACTTATGAACATATGAATGGTATTAATTGAATACATCCAATTTTTAGAAAATGTCACCACTTGGTGCTGTCATAAAGTAAATTTAGTGCATAGTCCCTTCCCATTTAAAAGAAGTAAAATAGGGGCCGGCCCGTGGCTCACTCGGGAGAATGTGGTGCTGATAACACCAAGGCCCCAGGTTTGGATCCCATATAGGAATGGCTGGTTAGCTCACTGGGTGAGCGTGGTGCTGACAACACCAAGTCAAGGGCTAAGGTCCCCTTACCGGTCATCTTTAAAAAAATAAATAAAGAAAGAAAGAAAGAAGTAAAATAGTTTTTCCAGCCAAGATAGACTAACAGGGATTGGTACCCTTCCACCTGAAATAACTAAAGGACTGGACAAAAAAATGAAACAACAGTTCTCACAGACATTCTTCATCAAGCAACAAAAGACATTGATCCCTGAGAGACAGGAAACAAATCAGATGAGCCCCAGCTACTGCCTGGAGAGTTTTTAGGCATGGGAAAGGTCCATAGAACCAGGAGGAACTTAGAGATCTCCCTGAATTAAAGAGATGAAGCTTGGAGACTGGGAAACTCAGGCCACTACAGTTCACAGGGTAGAATACCAGAGAGGAGAGAACTTCCACAGATCTGTACAGGTCCCCTTCAAGAATTTAGTTGAGTACTGATTAATATGTGCTGTGAGGAAACTACTTGAGGCCCAGGAAGAATTACCCAAAAGGAATTGAGGGAACAATAGAATACTCAGAGATCATACAGGGCCAGGAATCTCTAGAGCCTGAATCCATCAGAATAAAAAACTTAGCATTTCACTGCTTATCAGTGAGAGCATTTCCAGTATTCCAGTTTTCATTTCTAGATGTTCAGTTTGGATCTTTTTTTCTGTGTCTTTACTTAACATACTTAATCTTTCCTCTGGCTTCTAGAGCATATGGAATACATGTATAATAACTTTTAATGTTCTAGTCTGCTAATTCTATCAACTCTGTCATTTTTAGGTTGATTTTCATTGATTGATATTTCTCCTCACTATGGCTCTAGTTTCTTGCCCTAAATTTTTTTTTTTTTTTTTTTTTTAACTTGCTTGGTTATCATTTGATGCTTACCAGCCATGTAAAAGATGATATTGTAAATTTTACCTTGCTGAATTCTGGATATTGTTGTGTTTCTATAAATATTCTTGTGCTTTTTTCTGAGATGTATTTATGTTACTTGAAAAGTTTTTTTTTTCCTTTCAGGTATTGCTTTTAATCCTTGTTAATTGGAACAATTTAATCCAAGGTTAATTTTGCCCCACTACTGAGGCAAACCCTTTGAATACTTTACTTGATGTTCCATAAATTATGAAGTTTCCCATTCTGGCTGGTGGTTATAGGTGTTGAGTTGAGGATTAGCTAATTCCTTCAAGGCTTGTTTTTAAGCTCTCTTGGGATCATTATAGTCTTTATTTTAGAATTAATTTAGCTCTACCGAGGTCTCTACTTATTGCCTAGAGTGTAAACAAGGTCCCTGTACTGTGGCTGGATGGAACTCAAATATCTCCAAGCTCACAGTAAACCTCTAAGTTGTTCATTTTTTAGCTCCTGGCAGTTTTTTTTGTTTTTTGTTTTTGTTTTTGCCTGACTGCATGGAATTTCACCCTAAGTGTGAGTTGTATTAAAGTGAGATTAGTATTAAGTTGAAGACTCAACTTAAGTTGAGTCTTCCAAAGTCTGGAACTTTTTTCTGCATAATTCCCTCCTTTCTGGCACATTATTCCAGTAATTCCTGCCACCTCTACTGTTCCACACTCTGATCTTTTTCTCTTCAAGTTAGCGAGGCTGCATGTTCTGCTTTGAATCTTCTACTTGCAGTGGTGTCTAGAACATGTCTCTTGGCAGAAAGCCAGAGTGCTCTTAGGGCTTTTCTAGTTTGTTTCCTTCCTTCAAGGAACACAGATCTTCACTAATTGTTGTTCAGTGTCTGGAAACTTTTGCATCATATATTTTGTCTAGTTTTGCAGTTGTTTACCATCTGAGGGTAAATCTGGTACCACTTACTTCATAGTGGCTAGAAATGTAATTCCCGTACTATTGTATTATTGTGGAAGGCTGGCAAAAGCCTTTGCTTGAAGTTACAGGAAAGAATCACAATGAACCTTGGCTGATTTTTAGTCTAATGGCTATTTAGCAATTGCATGTTTATGGGCTTTGGGAGTAGTTGACTTGGCAGTTGTTTTTCCTCTTCAAATAGGTCTATTAGATGAGATAGTATAAATAATAAAGTACTATATAAATGTGCTTGTTATTTTGAGTTTAGAATAATTTTTTGAATGTTCTTATAGGCTGTTCTGCCTCAGAGCAGAATTTTGACTCTTGGAATTTAAAATGAAAATATTTGTATTACCTTTGTGGTGGAGGAGGTTAAGTTGGTGATGGTGCTTTTATATTACTTCTAATGGCCTAAAATTGGTTTCAGTAGGTTTTGATGTTATTGGAGAAAAACTGCTTCTCACAGTTGAAAGTAATGTCAATCTGAGAGTAATCTCATGTTGTAACACAGCAGTAAAGCAACTAGCAGAAAGACATATTTCCGTAGAATGTATTGTGTCTTTATGTTATTCTTGGGATTTTATACTCAGTGACTTACACATACATACTGAGTAAAGGTTTGATGTGTGAATCTTTATTATGACCATTTTACTTGTTGGTTAATCATATTGATTATGTACTGTGTGTCAAACATGGTACTGGATGATGGACAGGCAGCATCAAAAGAAGTAGGAGATATGGCCCCTAATCAGAAGACTACATGAGATGGCAGATATGTAAGGCAGCAAAATATTCTAGCAAAGATTAATGGAGTATAGAATGATTATATCAGCTCTCAGGCGGTGGGTATAGAGGGGTTGGGTTTTGAGAAAGTTGATGGATGTGCATTGATTGATAAAGAGGATAAGGGAGAAAAAAAATCCCTGTTCTAAAAAGAAGGTATGGTGTGCTGCAGGGTGACAGCTGAGAATCACACAATTGTCCTTTGGAAAGCAAGCAAATTATATTGGTTTGAGTGGAACTTTGTGTAGAAGATAGTAAGAAACCAGGTTATAGAGTGTGGAGGTGTTGATTTTGAGCCATAGTCTGAAAGAAAGACATTTTTGATTGTCCTATACGTTAATAGATAGACGAAATTAAAGAATTTCATGTGGATGAAGCAAGTTTTATGGACACTGACTTATTTTAAGATGAACTATGAAGCAAATTAAGACACAGTGTTACTGAGTTTGGGTGTAATTCGCAAAATGAAAACCCATTCCTTGTTGGCATTTGAAAAGGACTGCTTGCAGAATAAGTGAATGTACAAATAAGTGAATTTACATGTTATGACTGGCTACATAAGGGAAAATAAAAGGGATTTTAAAAAAAGTATAATGATGCTAACTGAAATTTGAGTAGGGCTGAATTTCACATATTTTTCTTTTGTTCTAGGGTTGCTGCTTTTGCTAAGAGGGCATCCATGACCCTGATGTTGTTTTCACTCAAGATAAAGTACTTTATTGCCTTTACTGATTAACTGAACATTTTCAGGTTAGTATATTTTGTGGACAGCACTTCCCTATTCCAATTATATGTTAATATTTTGAAAAATGGGTAATTTTATAGTTAAAGTCATATATGTATGTACCAGTGAAGTAGAAAGCCCAACTCAGTCTAAACTCTATTGAATTGTGTATTAATTAGGAAACATTTTCTGACTACCCATTGTGTACAATCTGCACTGCATAAAATGAAAAATACTTTACTTCCTTTTTAATAGTTTTGTACTTTAAAGTATGGGCCTGAATAAAACAAGCTGTGGCTAACTGTGGCATATCAAACTTTTGGTACCTTTGTGCGGCATATTTGATGCTGAAAATAAACAACTCATCTTAAAAGTTTCTGACTTTTTAGTAGTTGGCTTTTAAAAGTATCATTCTTACCCAGATTTCAGTCATACATTAACGTTTTTATTTATTTATTTTTAGTGTTCAGGCTATGTGTTTTGACAAATGTATATTTATCACCACAATTAAAACAGTTCTATAACCTTCCAAATTTACTCATGTTGCCCCTTTGGAGTTAACTTCTCCTTCCACCCAATTCCTAGCATTTGTTTTCTGTATCTAAACTTTGCCTGTTCCAATGTATCATTTAAATGTAATCATCTAGTATGTAGCTTTTTAAGTCTGGCTTCTTTTACTTAGCATAATGCATTTGAAGTTTATCCATGTTGCCGTGTGTATCAGTAGTTGTATGTGTCAGTAGTAAGTTCTTTTTTTAATTGCAGAGTAGTGTTCCACTGTATGGATATACCACAGTTTATTCCTATACCAGCTGATGAATATCTGGAATATCTGGGCTCTTTCTAGTTTTTGGTAATTATATAGCTGCTGCAGTCATATATTAAAAATAAAAAGGTGATTCTATATTCTTTATTAATAGCAGTTACTTTTTTGTTGCTGTTAAAGAGACCACAAGGATGTAACTATTGCATTTTGGGGCCATGATTGCATTTTTTAAAAAAATGTCATTAAAAAATAACCAGAAAAAAATTTTTTAACAGACGTGGTGGCTAGGGGAAGAGACCTGCAATATATGGTCATTTTGAGTATAGAAAGAGAAGTAATGAAAAATTATAAGAAATGGGGTATATTGGAACTTGAGGAACTTTTGGAAAAATCAGGTAGCTTCTCAAGTGCAGAGGTAGATCAGAAATATACAGGTAGATTTATATAGTTAAGCTCCAAAAGTTATCTGATTATAAAAGTCAAGTAAATTATTAGAATTCTCTTATCTTAAAAATTTACTTGAAGAGGTCAAATGTTGGGCATGAAAAAATCAATTTAAGCCTTCTTGAATGAATATTTAGGATGAATGTGGTAGAAACTGTCCTTCTGCCTTGGGGAAGTTACTGAACTCAAAAAGTAGCTTTGAAAAGCTGTTTGAATATTTATAAGAAATACCTGGTTTATAATTTGTTATAGAAATAAAAATGCCTTGAGAAAATATTATGGTCTGACTCAGAGAATGTTGGTTGGTTTTAGAATTCAGCTCGTAAGCATGGACCATAAAAGAGTCATAGCAACTTCAAACTATTCTCTTGTTTCTGAATATTTTTAGATGAATTATATGACTTTCATAGTATCTGTATAGATAAATGGTAGGCTATGTTGTGTTCTAAGAGAACACTTCTAATCAGGCAAGACATTTTAGGCAGAGTCAGCATTTTAGAGATGTTTCTGAGAGAGAATAATTTATTTGTTCAATGGGCAAATGCAACACAAGAGTCAAAGACAGTTCTGTGCTCAAAAGTCACTATTTCTTTGGGAATTCAGGGTACTTAATTTTAAACCAGAATTCCAATTTCCATATTTACCTAAAGTATTTGTGAAAATAGGGCTCTTATTTATTTATTTATTTATTTGGGTTCTTGTTTAACTTTCAATTCTGTAAATTTTAAATTAATCTATAAAGGAATATTTTGCGTTTATTACAAAATAAAAAAAATTTGTTAGATTTTTCCGGCTGTATATTCAACATCAGCATATTTTTGTCATCTATTTGAAAATTAAGATCATATCTTGTACCATTTGTACAGTGGCCAGTTTTAACATAAAATCGTCTGGAAAAGAAATAAATTAAAACTGAGTTTTGTAAACAATATTAAGTTGAGCAATTTAACTTTATCTCAATTCAGTGATCTCAGGGTGAACAGAGTTAGGGTGATGAGTAAAATGGATACTACACTATGTTTCTCCAGTTAGCTGTATGATTAAAAGCATATCACTTCACCTCTCTGTGTCTGTGTTTTCCAATTTACAAAAAAAAGGCATAAGGTATTCATTAAGGTCAGGTATAACTGGTGAAATTTAAAACAACCGAACAGATTCTTTTATTTCATGAGCACTACCAGGCCTAGAAAACTAGTGATAAAACTTGTTCAAGGTATTATTCTAGAAATGGAACATTTTAAAATAAAAATAAGATTTAAACATATCATAAGTATTTACTTTTGGCTATTTGATGTATAAGCATGTTATGAGATTGTTACTCAATTGAAGTGGTTTTACAGATTTTTGAGAGAAGTATATATTTTTTGCTCCATCTTTTCCCTTCTGAAACATCTTCTACTCATTGTATTATACCAACTTCATCCTGATTCCCTGAAAATCTTTTTACCCCTTTAGGACAAAGGCAACAGCTATTGGGAGACATTTCTCTTGGGTGTCATGAGGCTCAGTGTTTCTGCACATCAACTGAGAAGAAGCATTGACACGTTTTGCTGGGGGCTTTTTCAAGGAAATCTGTACAGCAAACAACCTAGGACAATATAAGCAGTGTCTCCATCAGTACAGGGGGAAGATTTCTTTGCTGTCTAGGAAAATAAAGACAATCCTTCTAGAGAAAAGGATGGGCATACTTTCTTGCAGCTCTTTTAAAATACTGGAGTTTCATAAGCTCAGGTTTCTTCTCCTGTAATACAACACATTGTGTGTCCAGGCATCTCTTGGTTCTCTTTGCATTTCTCCTGAGGAATTAGAGCTTGAGGAACTAGTACAAATGATGATACTCTAGGTATTGTTATTGTTGCGAATAATAAACTGTTCTTTGTTTCTGACTGAGGAGCATCATATCTTCTGCTAGGGTTATCTGATGCTAGCTTACTAAATATCATTAATACATCCTATAAAACAAAGCTGAGTTTATTGCTTATTGCTATAAGGAAGAATACCACCTTGACAGAGCTTTGATAGTATCTGCATAAGTCCATTTCTGTTGCCTGTAACAAAATACTTGGAACTGGATAATTTGTTAGAAAATGAAATTTATTGCTTATAGTTTGTGAGGCTGGGAAGTCTGAAGTCCAGGGAACATGTCTTGTAAGGGTCTTCTTTGGCAGTGGCTTTGTAGCAATGCAGGGGTCTCCATGGTGGTCCCACTCTCACAGCTCTACTAGACATGGCCCTGGTGGGGTTTCTCTGCTGCAACTCCGACATTTCCTCTTGGCATCACTCTAGCAAGACTCTATGCAGTGAATCCGCCCCTGCGACAGATGTCTTCCTGAGCCCCCAGGCTTTTCCATACATCCTTTGAAATTGGGGTATAGGCTCCCAAGCTTTCACAGCTCTGGAATTCTGTGAGCCTGCAGACCTAACACCACGTGGATGCTGCCAAACCTTCCAGTGTGTAGCTGTAGGTCCATCCACACCTGGGGCCAATTCAGCCACAGCTGGAGCAGCCAAAGCAGCTGGGGTGCTGGTGTGGGAAGCAGCATGGAGAGTGCCTCGGGCCTGTTCCCCAAGACCATTCTTAGAGGAACAAAGTTAAGGTCAAAATTTGAGAGTTTGAAGTTTAGTTTGAGTTGGGTCTTTCAGTCGTGGTGACGGGGCCTGATTAGGATTGGGTAGGTAACATGATAGAACAGTTTAGGATTGATGGAAACAGTAAAGCAAGGATTTTGAAAACTTGATGCTTCCTACTGAAGAGTTGATGAAACTTTCCAGAAGGTTTGTAATGAACAATCAGGTTATATCCCTGCAAGTCTCCTAGAATAGTAAAGTTATGCTAATGAAGGCAATGGACTAGTAAATTCATGCTAATGTACACAGAAAGCTGTGTGTGTTTGGAAATATTAGTTTTCTAGGGCTGCTGTAACAAAGTACCATGAACTGGATAGCTTAAAACAACAGAAATTTATTCTCTCATAGTTCTGGAGGCTAGAAGTTTGAAATCAAGGTGTTGGCAGGGCCATTCTCTCTTCGAAGACTCTAGGGAAGAATCCTTTCCTCCCTCTTCCAGCTTCTGGTGGTTTCCAGCAATCCTTGGTGTTTCTTGGCTTGTGACAGCTTAACGTCAATCTCTACCTCAGTATTCACATGGAGGTCTTCTCTCTGTGTGTTATCTGTGTCCAAATTTCCTCCTTCTTATAAGGATATCAGTCATTGGATTAGGGCCCACACTAATCCAGTGTGATGTCATATTAACTTAATTATATCTGCAAAGACCCTATTTCTGAATCAGTTTCCATTCACAGATTCTAGTGTATGAATTTTTGAGGCAGTGTTCCACCTAGTACTAGCTGTGTGTGGATAGGTGATTTTGGTTCTCATGAATCCATGAAACTATAGCAGGCTAATTTTGTTAGCTTGCATGTAGGGTAAAATCTCAAGCTCTTCACAACATCATGGTGTAGTAGAAAGAATACCAGTCTGGAAGTCAAGGTGCCTTGGTTCTAGTTTCTGCTGTTATTAACTAGCTTGAGAAAGTTCCTATCTTCTCCAGCTATTAGTTTTCTCATGGTTAAAATGGAAGGCCTTGAGGGAAAGAGGAGAAATGAACCAAATGATCTCTAAGGAACTTTCTAGCTTTCAGATTTTGAAGTTCTGTAATTTAGTGCCTACTGTATACCATATTTATAGTAGTTTTTTTGGAGTCACAAAATAAAAAGGAAATAGAGGATGCTATAAGTGCTGATCAGATAGGTTCTGACTTACGAATGTAGTATCTACAGATTAATTTAAAATGTTTTGTTTACTTGGGTAAAAATCATTAGTGAAGATAATAGGTAAACATGCTTTTAGCTCTGATCTTTCTGACTTACCATATTTTATCTTTCAATTTGAATAGTGTATTTGGAAGAGGAACATTCTTCTGGTCAGTTAATTTGTTTAAAGTTAGAAAAATGTGTGTTGCTGCTCTCTCGTGCTGAGTTCAGAAAATGAAGTAACCTTTCCAGAAGTGAGCATGAGAATATATTCCCTCCTTCATTGCCCACATTTCTCAGTCATATCATTCCTGTGGTCAAGGGATCTTAGAAAAATAATTACTAGAGAATGGTAATAGTCCTGAGAGGTGGAGCATGGTACCACTTACTAGGTGTAAGTGATTCATCTGCTATTGATTTTCCTTGTGTTTGAAATAGGTCACTGTGGTATTGTGTTTGAATTCTTTCTTTGAGTCATGTAGAAATACATGATAATTACTTCAAAGAGATATTTTGGGCACTAAAAAGGAAATTCTTTTGTAATACCAAAATGTGTATGTGTTTGTTCTTTGCAGGGTACAAATTAACAGTGTCTGAATATTGAACCAACATTTTTTGATCTGGATAAAAGTCACTGAAGTGGGAGGAAACAGGAATTTTTGATTCATTCTATACAGTAAAAATTCAAAACCATATTCCAGGGGGTGCTGGGAATCTCTCACCACTTGAACTTAAGGATTTTCCTGCATGCAGCCCTTCAATTACACACAAATTGTACTAGGTATTTTCATAGTGGGTATTTGGGCAGTTCAGATGTTGTAACAATGGTGATTTATTTATTTATTTATGTTTATTGTAGAAGCTACATTAGAATACAGAATTTGTAGGAACACTGCAGCAATACCTGAATTAAATTTATTAAAATGGATAGAATATAGAAACTAAAAAGACACTATAATTATAATAATACAAAAATATACCTCTGGATCATATTTTCTATTCACATTTCTATTCTTTAATGAGAAGATTGTTACTATATTTTCTTAATATTCAAGTTAGCTGTTCACATAGAATAAATAACATGACCTTTTTGGTGTGGGCCTTTTTGATGATTCCTGGGAAGGCTTTTTTTTTTTTGACATGGTGGCAGATCATCCAGGCTTGGATTAAATTCTGTCCGCTTGCAATTTTCCCTACTTATTTTAGACTTTGGAGTTGGTATTCTGATATTGCCAATAAAATAACGTTCCTCCAACTTGTAAGAAATATTTTCGAGTTTCAGAGAATTGGCAAAAATTAAAAATTAGTGTATGGACGTGTTTGATTTCTATACTTTCATGGTTTGTAGTATTCACTTTATACATTGTTTATGTTTTGTTGGACTCATAGATGCTTGAGAAATTAGAGTGATTCTCCCTAACTTTCCCCTCCCCAGCCATCCCAACAGCACCATCAGGGAAAAAAGGAAAGAAAGAAGGAAAACCATGGTAAATATTTATTTCTTTTCTCACCTATACTGAATTAATGTATTACTGTGTACATTGTTGAAGGTGTTTTTGTTTTTGCTTTTTAAATAGACTTTATTTCTTAGAGTAGTTTTTTTTTTTTTTTTTTGTCTTTTTTCGTGTCCGGCAACGGATCGCAACCCTCAGTGTCGCGCCCGTACCGGACCAGGACCGGCAACGGGATCGCACCCCTCGGCGTCGCTCCCGCACCTCGCTCAGCCAGCGAGCGGGAACCGGTCTGTATGTGGGATCCGAACCCTCGGCGGGAGCGCCGCCGCGCTCCCAAGCTGCGCACTGTAGCAGTGCGCCACCGGGCCGGCCTTAGAGTAGTTTTTAAGTTTACAGAAAAATTGAACAGAAAGTACAGGGAGTTCCCATATACTCTCTTATATCCTGCAACCTTCATATAATCACTATTACTTCCAGAAGTTTGTTCGACAGTTCTTTGGGATTTTCTACATAGGTGACCATATCATCTGCAAACCAAGACAGTTGTATTTCTTCCATCCCAATTTGTATGCCTTTTATATCTTTTTCTTGTTTTAGAGCATTCGCTAGGATGTCCAGTATGATGTTTTTTGTTTTTTGGTTTGTTTGTTTTTTTTTTGGTGGCTGGCTGGTATGGGGATCCAAACCTGTGACCTTGGTGTTATAGGGCTCCGGTCTAACCAACTGAGTTAACTGGCCAGCACTCCAGTGTGATGTTGAATGGGAGTGGTGAGAGGGGAAATTCTTACCTCGTTGCTGATCTTAGGGGGAACACATCTAGTTTCTAACCATTAGGTATGATATTTGCTGTAGGTTTTTTGTAGTTTTTAAAAATTAAGTTGAGGAAATTCTCCTCTATTCCTAGTTTGCTGAGACTTTTAAATCATGAATGAATATTGAATTGTATCAAATACTTTTTCTGCATGTATTTCTGTGATCATATGATTTTTCATGTTTACTGGGTTGCATTAATTGATTTTCAGATGTTGAACCTGCCTTGTATACTTGGAATAAATCCTACTTGTTGTGTAAAATTTGATTTGCTAATATTTGTGAGGGCTTACGCATGTATGTTCATGAGAGATAATGGTCTGTAGTTTTGTTTGTTTGTTTGTTTTTCTTATGCTATTGTCCGGGCTTAGTATTAGGGTAAAGCTGGTCTCAGAGAATGAGTTAGGAGGTGCTCACTCTGCTTCTATTTTCTGGAACAGATTGTAGAGAATTGTTATGATTTGTTCCTTAAATATTTGGTAGAATTCACCAGTGAACCATCTGGGTGTGATGCTTTCTGTTTTGGAAAGTTATTAATTATCTACTCAATTTCTTTGATTGATATAAGCCTATTCAGATTATCTATGAGTTTGTAAATTTTGTCTTTCAAGAAATTGGTGTATTTCATCTAAGTTATCAAATTTGTGGGCATAGAACCACCTTTTAGTTTTGTGGATTTTTCTCTGCTTTCCTATTTTCAATTTTACTAATTTCTGCTCTGAGTTTTATTATTTCGTTTGTTCTCCTTTCTTTGGATTTAATTGGCTCTTCTTTTTCTAGTTTCATAAGGTAGGAACTTAGATTATTGATTTTAACTCTATTTTTAATAATTCCTTTTACAATTTATTTTTATTATTATTTTTACTTTTATTATTATTTTTTGATTAATTTTTTTTATTGAATCAAAAATGATTATACATATTTTTGGGGTTCAACACTGTGATATGTTGATGAAATCAATATTACCAGCATATATTGTTACAGATCATAATTATTCTTTATGCTCCTTGTCCAATCTCTCCCCCCCCCCCCCCCCCCCCCTCCCCCCCCCCCCCCCCCCCTTCCC
>NW_007728806.1:36294-48141 GCF_000696425.1 Galeopterus variegatus
TTGTATTTTATTTTATTTTTAAATTTTTATTGAATCAAAAATGATTATACATATTTTTGGGGTTCAACACTGAGATATGTTGATGAAATCAATATTACCAGCATATATTGTTACAGATCATAATTATTCTTTATGCTCCTTGTCCAATCTCTCCCCACCCCCCTCCCCCTTTCTTCCCCTCTCCCCTCTAATTACCCTAGATTTCTTCTCTCCTTCTGAAAGAATAATGGTTACTCTGTTGATTTGTTGCCTAGATGATCTATCCAATGCTGAGAGGTGTGATCAGGTCCCCCAATATTATCATAGAGCAGATGCTGCTTCTGTCACTCTGATATGTGCTTTGTGGAGAGAAACATCTCTTCTTTTCTTTATCTCTGCTGGTGACTCTCCTTGTGTCAATGCACTCCAGTGGCTGGTGGACCATCTGTGTGGTGGTTGTGGTGTCTAGCTGCTTCCATGGCAGCCATGGTTACTGTGGTGGCTGTCGTGGGCCACCCCAACAGAGGCGATATTTTTGGCATGCTCCTTGGTGCTGGTGGTGTACCTGGTTGTGGAGTGTGTCTGGTCCCTGGCTCCATGCCTCAGGTCCCCTGGTGGGCCCCGAGGCACTGGCACGGTGTGCTTGATTGTGGGAGGGGGGCCACTCTCTGGCTCCATGCTTTGGGTCACCGGGTGGGCCCCGAGGTGCTGGCATGGTGTGCCTGGTTGTGGGAGGGGGGTCTGGTCCTGTTCTCCATGCCTCAGGTCCCCAGGTGGGCCCTGAGGTGCTGGCGGTGTGCCTGGTTGTGGCTGGGGTGGGGGTGTGCCTGGTGGGGCATGGTGTGCCTGGTTGTGGGAGGGGGGTCTGGTCCCTGGATCCATGCCTTGGTCCCCAGGCAAGCCCCAAGGCGCTGGTGGTGTGCCTGGGCTGGAACTAATTTGTTGTCCTTTTCTTACTTCTAAAACGGGGAAACTTCCTATGGGAACTAGTATTTGAGCTGTGTGGTTGAGCTAAATTGCTGCTTTGCTGCTGTTTCCCTAGGGAAGGCTTGTTGTGCAGCTCAGGGTTTAATGGTTGACCTTATAGGTATTTCCGGCTCTCCAGAGACCTGGTGGGTCTGTTTTGTGTAGAAACTCTGATCTGTGCCTGAGTTTTTGCATCAAACTGCACCCCATGCAATTCTACATTCCTGACCAGTCTCCTCTGAGTGGTCCTGCGCTGATTTGGGGGCGGGTTAGCTGTCGTTGCTGTGTCCTAGTGTTCTCCCGGTTGGCCTGTCTCCCACACAGCCTGTGCTCCCAAAACTTCCAAGGGACGGGCCCTGTGCCTGTACCCTGTGATGACTCACCGGCCTCTGAATGATTCCCTTTTTTCAGATGTTCTGGCTCCTCACTCCTGCATGGGTCCATGGGAACCCTATTAGTGGTCTTGCTGTCCTTGGGGCTGCAAAGGCCCTCTTCTCTCCTGCCACATCCAGGCAACGCAATCTGAAGGGCACAGCTGTGGCTTCTGCTGGCTCCTGCTCCATGTGCTCATCAGTTCCAGCTTTAAAGCAGCTGCAGCCCAAAACCCTCAGAGCAGTTTTTTCTTTCTCTCTTCTTGGATTCTCCTGCCTTCATGAACTCTGTGGTCTCTCCTCCTCTTCCCCTGAGCTCCAGTGGCCCCAGCTTGGCTGATGTTACATTTTTATGATTGTAAATTGATTGATTTGTGGGAGAGAATGACACTTTGGACTGTCTATTCTGCCATCTTGACCGGAACTCTCTGATATAATTCTTATTCTTGTTCCTCTGTAGGTAAGATTTTTTGTTTGTTTGTTTTGCTTTGTTTTTCCCTTTTTTCAAGATTTTCTCTTCGTCTGATCTTCTTCAGGTTTTAATATCATATGCCTACTCATATTTGGTATGATCTTGCTTGGTGGTATCTGAGCACCTGATTTGCTGTCTATAATTAAAGATATTATTTAGTTCTTGCATGCTGTTCAATTTTACCATTAGAACCCTTAGTTTAAATTCCTGGTAATAATTTTAAAACCTCTGCCAAATCTGAGTCTGTTTTTGAGGCTTGTTTTGTTTCTTCAGATTGTGTTTTTTTGCCTTTACAATGACTTGTAATTTTTTGTTGATAGCCATTCATGATGTATTAGGTATAGGCTTTTAGTGTGAGAATTTGTGTTTATCTAGTTAGGAATTAGGCTATTTACTGTTTACTGTAGCTGTAGTATCAGAGGCTAAAATTTCTTTGTGTCCTTTTTAAAATCTTCCTTGTTATCTTTGGGGTTTTGTAGAGAATCTTTAAATAGGGACTGAGGCTTGTAGTTCTGTTAGTTGTAATCCCCTGTTACTGATACAGTGGTAGGGGGAGAGGGGTGAGGGGAAAAGTTCTGTATTCTTGTAATTAGGTCTCAGTCTTTTGTGAGCCTGAATTGGGTATCTCTTTCCCCATTTGAAAGGATAGATGGGGCTGGAGTTGGGTTTTTCCCTTCCCCCTGGTTAGTTAGGCATTGTAAAACCATAGTAGGTTAGGCTATATAAAACCCCAATTGGTTGGGTTCTGGTAAAATAATTTTCTTTTTGGGAAGGCCTTTTAAGAAGGACAAAGAGCTCAGGGAATATTTCAAAATGGTTACTTTTCTCTTTTTCCTGCTGGAAGCAGGAGGGGATTTTTTCCAAGATCTTCACTGTGAGAACCTGGTAGGGCTCTTAGATGTAAAACTCAAAGTGGGGAGGGGAGCCCCTCTCCAAGACTGGGTCTCCTCACAGTTTTTAACTGTCTAGCTTGTCTACATTGAGCCACCAGCAGTTTCTCAATTACTGTTTAAAGTCTTCCTACTGATGCTGGCTGCAGTTGAGGACTTCTGTTTTTGGGCTTCTGCTGCTTGCACACAGATTCTCTGTATCCATCAGTCTGTCTCTCTGGTTTTTAGGGCAGCAATCTGCCCTCTGACCTGAATTATCTGATGGATCTAAGAAGAGTTGTTGATTTTTTTTTTTTTTTTTTATTAAAAAAATTTTTTTTTCAGTGTTCTGCCCTCTGACCTGAATTATCTGATGGATCTAAGAAGAGTTGTTGATTTTTTTTTTTTTTTTATTAAAAAATTTTTTTTTTCAGTGTTTGTTGTTGTTGTGAGGATGGGTATGATGAATTCCAAACTTTTTCCATGTTGAACCTGGTTGAAGGTAATTGTTTGACTATTTTGGATAATTTTGAAATAATAAAGACTCAGTACAATATCCTTTGTCTGAATTGACTGTATAACTCATTAAGAATTTTATTTCCTTCTGACATCAAGTTCATTTTGGGATAATGAATTCTAAGTTGCGAGAAAGATTAAGGAACTTTTCCAGAGGGAAGTTGATCGTTGACCTGACTCTTGCTATTCGTGAGGTAACTCAGTCCATTTACTGCTTTTCTGTTTGCAAGAGTAGTTTGGGGGCAACAGCAACATTTGTTTCCTATGTGGAGAGTTAAAGGTTCATCTTTATGCTCTTTTACTATATGAAAAATACCTTACATTTATACCCTTTTCCGGGTATAGGGTCATGTCACGTTTCACTAATTGCACTTCTGATAACTATACTGATGATGTTGAGGCTGGTTATTAAAGCTCTGTGTTGATACCTTGGATTTATGGAACCAATTAATTGGACTACTCATTTATATTGGATTCCTTAATTAGTAGATTGCATACTAATTATTTTTATGAGCAGAGAATAGGGTATTGATAATCCATACATTTTCTCTGATGTGGTAAAAAACTTCATTCATATCATGAATGTAGTTCAAATATTTTGGTAGATACTTAAGTAGAAAAAGAGAGGTTTGTGTAAAGTAAATGTAAAATATAGTTTTTAAGATTTTCCTTTGAAAAATCTTCACATTAAAAAAAAATCACTTTGGGGCCGGTCCGGTGGCGCACTTGGTAGAGTGCGGCACTTGGGAGCCCGGCGATGCTCCTGGCGACGCTCCCGCCGAGGGTTCGGATCACTGGTTGAGCGCGGTGTGGGCGCAACACCAAGGGTTGCAATCCCGTTACCGGTCACGAAAAAAGACAAAAAGGAAAAAAAAAATCACGTCGTAGACAAATTATAATTAAATAAAAGAATTCCTCTTAATCCCATGAACTAAACATGACTATGGTTACCAAGTTGGTGTATGTGACTTCTAGTCCTTTTTTATATACGTAAAAATAAAATCATAATTTATTTTTAAATTCGTGCCTTTCTTTTTCTCAGTATGAGTGTTTCTCATTCTGCTACACTGTATTTTTAATAGTAATGTTTTTCATTGAGTGTGGTACTATTAGGTTGGCCAGAATGACATTTTATTGTACCTTTTGCTGTGATGAACATCTTTGTGCATTTAGCTTTTCCATGTCCTTTGATTCAGCTTTTCCATGTTTGTGTCAAGTTCTCATCTGGATTGTCAGAAGTCTCAGTTTCCCTCTTTCTTTGTCTGGTCTCTCTCTCTCTCTCTTTTAAGGAGCATTTTATATTCTCTTTCCCAGGGCTAATTTTTACTGGATCTCGAAAATGGTATTAAATTTTTTTTTTTGCTTATATCATTAGAAAACAATGCTTTAGGTCTTACATTGCCACAGTGATTCACAGTTTTGTTCCAAAAAATTGGGATTTTGTAACTAGGTGATAAAAATGATCTCCTAGATGTGTCAATTTGCTTTAGTCAAATAGTTTAATATTTATATTTAATATTTGTAATATTTTTTTTGCAAATTGAATTTTTATTTACTGATTTAATGTTTCTGGGTTTAATTTGGTGTTTTTTTTTTCAGTATTCCTTATTAGATTTCTCTGCATTATTCTGACTTGCCTTTTCCCATATCAGTAGTGTTTAGAGCTGAAGTGGATCTAGCCATTTGAGTGGAAAAATCAGTATGACTAGAGACTTCTAGAAACTTTTGGTTTCACTGAGGCTCTGAATTTGATGATTCTGACTCCACCTCCTGACTTGTAAAATCTAACAGAGGATTGTTTTAAGACTTTCTGTCCTGCATAACCCTTTCTTGCTTTCTATGTTAGAGATTTTAGAAATGCATTTAGCTCTTTTACTCTTGTTATCTTCAAGATATTTTACCACGATTAAAAAATAAACACATCTTTCTACTAAGACCTTGGTGAGCCCAAGGGAAAGAAATGGTTACACAGAATTGTTGGGTTCATTTCACTGTAAAAGTGGTGAAATTCCTCAACTGATATTTGGTCTTGTTCCTTTTGGATTTGTTCAGGGAAGATAGGATTTAAAAAAATATATATATTACTAAGGAATATCTACTGATATGGGATCTAAAGTGATGTATACAAGGGTGCTCACATATTTTTTTCTGTCCTATTCCTCCTTTTCTCCCCTAGTTTTGCTGTCCTGGCTTTTTTCTAGCATATTTAATAAACTACAGGCATACCCTGAAGATATGGTGGGTTTGGGTCCAGATGACCACAATAAAGTGAATATTGAAATACACTGATTCACATGAATTTTTCAGTTTCCTAGTGCATATAAAAGTTATGTTTACACTAGACTGCATTTTATTAAGTGTGCAGTAGCATTATATCTAATAAAACAATGTACATGCCTTCATTTAAAAATACTTTATTGCTAAAAAAATGCTAACAATCATGTGAACATTCAGCAAGGTTGTCTCATTGATAGACGTTTACTTTCACAAAAGATTTCTCTGCAGCATTTGATGCTGTTTGGTAGCATTTTACCCACAGTAAAACTTCTTTCATATTGGAGTCAGTCCTCTGAAGCTTGCCACTGCTTTATCAACAAAGTTTATGTCATATTCTAAATCTTTTGTTGTCATTTCAACAATGTTCACAGCATCTTCACCAGGAGTAAATTCCATCTCAAGAAACCACTTTCTTTGCTTGTTTATAAGAAGCAACTCTTCACCATTAGAGTTTTATCATGAGATTTCAGCAATTCATTCACATCTTCAGGCTCTACTTCTAATTCTAGTTCTCTTGCTATTTATACCATATCTGCAGTTACTTCTTCCACTGAAGTCTTGAACCCCTCAAAGTTATCCCTGAGGGTTGGAATTAGCTTCTTCCAAATTCTTGTTAATGTTGATATTTTGACTTCCTCCTATTAATCATGAATGTTTTTAATAGCATCTAGAATGGTAAATCTTCCTAGAGGTTTTCAATTTGCTTTGCTCAGATCCATCAAAGGAATCACTGTCTATGGCATAAATGGCCTTATGAAATGTATTTCCTAAGAAATAAGACTTGAAAGTCAAAATTACTACTTGATCCATGGGCTGCAGAATGGATGTTGTGTTAGCAGGCATGAAAACAACGTGAATCTCCTTGTACATCTCCATCAGATCTTTTGCGTGACCAGGTGCATTGTTAATGAGTGGTAATATTTTGAAAGGAATCTTTTCAGAGAAGTATTTCTCAGCAGTGGGCTTAAAGTATTCAGTAACTATGCTATAAACAGAAGTGCTGTCATCCAGGCTTTGTTGTCTCATGTATAGAGCACAGGCAGAGTAGATTTAGCATAATTCTTAAGAGGCCCAAGAATTTTTGGAATAGTAAATGGGTATTGGCTTCAACTTAAAGTCACCAGCTGCATTAGCCCCTAACAAGATAGTCAGCCAGACACTGACTCCTGAAAGTCCTGGATAGCATCTTCTTCCAATATAAAGCTGTTTCATCCACACTGAACATCTGTCGTTTAGAGTAGCCACCTTCATCAATTATCTTTGCTAGATCTTCTAGATAACTTTCTGCCTCACCTTTCAGTTTTATGGTACAGAGATGGCCTCTTTCCTTCAGCCTCATGAACCATCTTCTACTAGCCTCAAACTTTTCTTCTGCAGCTTCCTCACCTCTCTCAGCCTTCATAGATTTGGAGAGAGTTAGGGCCTTGCTCTGGATTAGGCTTTATCTTTAGGGAATGATGTGGGTGGTTTGATCTACCCAGACCACTAAAAAAAATAAAGCTGCAATAAAGCTGTTTTGATTTTTTATCATTCCCATGTACACTGGAGTAGCACTTTTAATTTCCTTCAGGAACTTTTCCTTTGTATTACAACCTGGCTATCTTTTTGGTTCAAGAGGCCCAGTTTTTGGCCTGTCTTGGTGTTCGACATGCCTTACTCAGTAAACTTAATCATTTCTAGCTTTTGATTTAAAATGAGAGATGTGCAATTCTTTCTTTCACTTGAACACTTAGAGGCCATTGTAGGATTATTATTAATTGGCCTAATCTAATATTCTTTTTTTTTTTTTTTTGGTGGCTGGCTGGTATGGTAATTTAATATTCTTGTGTTTCAGGGAATAACGAGGCCCCAAGATAGAGAGAGATGGTAATGGCCTGTCGGTATAGCAGTCTGAATACAGACAACTTTTACTCATTATGTTTGCTGTCTTATATGGGTGTGGTTCGTGGCACCCCAAAGCAATTACAATAGTAACATCAAAGATCACTGATCACAGATCACCATAACAGATAAGGGGGAATAATAATAATGAAAAATTTGAAATATTGTGAGCATTACTAAAATATGACACAGAGACATGAAGTGAGCACATGCTGTTTGTTGAAAAAATGTTGCCGGGAGACTTGCTCAACACAGGGTTGCCACACACTTTCAGTCTGTAAAAAGTGCAGTATCTGAGAAGTGCACTAAAACTTATGCCTGTACTATGAGTTTGGAATACAAAATGATAATGACCTTGCCTTTAGGAAGCTGATAATTGAGTAGGTGAGCTGGAAATGTAAGTTGATAATTGAAGTACATGAAGTTCCTAATTTCCTGTGTAATGTTTTCCAAAATGTGGGTGAAAATAAAAAATCCACATGTCAAAGGGGTAGGAGGTATTTGGGTGTTTGTATGGAGAGTTATTCCACAGAGCTAAATTTTATTATTATAAAATATCTAATTTCTAGTTCCTGGGCATGCTGTCTTCTATGGGACCAGAAATCCTAGTTGGTGTATAACATTAAAATTATCTGGGTGGGATTGCTAGTCATCCTTGGAGATGGCAAATGGATTCTGGGCCCAGCCTTTTGTGGGGATGGGTGAGGGTGTGGTAGTTTCTGAAATTTGAACCTTGGTCCTGGGATGGTAGGTATAGGAAGTTGGGAGGAAAAAGATCTTTCTCACTGTGCTGTGGCGGTATGAGCTGGGTGCTTAATGGATGCCTCCCACTTATGTATTTGATCACCAGGGATGCCTGCTTAGAATCCAGAAACACTTGGTGCTATGCACTGTCCCAAGGGAGAAGTCAAGGACCATTGGGGATGGTCAGGGGTAAGATTTAGGCCAGATGACAGGACACCTATGTTGTAAGATATTAGAACTAGAGCTCTTGTCACTCCTTCACCCTCACTTCTTCCTCCTTCCAGCTTCTAAGTATATGTGACAAAGGCTTTGTCCAGAGCAGGACTGGAGGAAGAGGTGGGAAGAGGTACTTTTTTTTAATCATAGGTCAAGGTAGTGACAAGTGTCCCCCTAAACTTCAGGGACGCCTGGCTTCATACCTCTACTCCCAACTCCCTAGCATTGTGAGATGACACAACTTCATAAAGGAACTCGAAATCATCATTAATAAGGTGATGTCTAAAAGATTGAATTTGGTGTTCTGAAGTTGGTTTGAAGATGTCAATCTGTAATGTGTGAAATATTTTGAGCTGTGTGAAATTCATTCCTGGTTAGTGTTTAAGTTCAATTGAAGTATGTGTAAAACTCAGTAGTAGAACACAGGAAGGAGTAATGAATTATGCTTAGAGGGTCAGGAAAGGGCTCACAAAGTAGGGGATACTTGAATTCTTTGGTAAACTAGTGGATTTAAAAAAGTAGATCTAATAGTGGAAGTTTCTGTCTTATAAGCTGAGATCTTGAAACCTACATTATTTGGGACTAAACTGTCCTAAGTATCTTTATGCCCTAATTCTTTATGCATAATCTTCAGCAACTTCTGAGCTACCATTAGTAAATTTCATTGTAAATTATGCATCAGATGATTGAATTTTCATAATTAGAGTTATTCCAAATAAAAGTCAACCTAGGTATAAAGCTTTTCTCTACTTAAATAATTTTTTTTAATTAAATTTTTTTTGGCAGCAGGCCTGTAAGCAGATCCAAACCCTCATCCTTGGTGTTATCAACACCACACTCTAACCAACTGAGCAACAGGCCTGCCCCTTCCTACTTAAGTATGTGCTTTTTTTGTACTACTGAAGATTCTGAGTATTTCTGTGGGCATTCAGGTCAATCGGGTGTTTGTGTGAGTTCTAGAATTGCCCTAGAGAGCATAAGATATAGAGTAAGGCAAATGTGGTCTACTGACTTGGTGATTTAAGAGCTGAGCAACCTTGGATAGCTAACTTAGGTGCTAAATTTACACATTTGTAAATTGTGGATAAATAATAAATACAGAGTCCTTAGCACAGTGTGTGGCATGAAGTAATGGGTCAATAAATGTCAGTTATTACTATCGTTAACTAAACAGGAGCTCCCTAGGTCTCTGGTCTTAAACATATGTATGTCGGAAACTGTGAATACCTTGGGACCATCTTGAGGTAATACTAGATGCTAGGGAGCATGTATTATTTCATTATAGTCAATTTTATTTCTATACATTTACATCTATATAGAGAAGATTTCCTATTGGATGACCTATTCTGGGTTCCCTTTCTGACCTTCAGCTAATCAAGCACCCACAGCTTTGCTATTTTTTTAAAAGAGCCCCTAATATTGTAAAACAGTAATACAAAAGAAACAGGCTTTGGTATACTACTAAACTCTGGCATGGGATGAAACTGCAGGTTGGTTAGATTTCCCTACATTCACTTACGTTAGTAAGCAAATCATATAGCCAGGGTTGTTGAGAGAACCTTTCTCACAGCTTCTCACCTGGGTAAGTTTGGCTCACTTGAGATAAGTTAGAGGAATCTGAACTATAGAGCCAAACTGTAGGGAAAGATGCCTGGGTATCACTGATGTGTATGTGTATGTTTTTCAAAAGAAGATCTAGATATAAGAAGCATCTTGTTTTAAGTGTTATCAAACATCTGTGAAAGCAGCAGAAAAATCAGACTAGTGAAGCCAAGTCTAGATCATATCTCCTGTAATCTTTTCAGTCAGAAGATCTGGGTTCTAGAACCAGATCTGTAAAATATTGCGAACCCTCTTAGGGAACTCCATGATAGTCATATACTTAAAAGGGTTGATGTTTGTGTTTCTTCTTGGGCAGTGCAGGTTTGAAGTGCATTCACAATCACAGAAGCCTTTTTTTTTTTTTTGTGACCGGCTGCACCGCGCTCAGCCAGTGAGCGCACCGGCCATCCCTATATAGGATCCGAACCCACGGTGGGAGCACTGCTGCGCTCCCAGTGCCGCACTCTCCCGAGTGCGCCACGGGCTCGGCCCACAGAAGCCTTTTTATATATGGTTAATGTTCTGAATAGAGAGTATTCCTCCTCTATTTATTTATAGTATTTATCTTGAGGATTTTAGGACAATAGTGTTTCTATGCTTTAGGTTCTAAGTTACTGGCTTGACGGAATTTGATAAAGGCAATTGAAGAATAGAAAGAGGATAAAACTTATTTTAAAAATATTTGTTATTTTCTGTGCCACCAGTTAGTAGTGACTTGTAATGTGGAAACGTTCTTAACAGTTCTAGGGGAGTTATATTTTTGAGATAGTTTAATTGTACACATGTTGTATTTTGGGGGTTTTTAAAAAGTGCTACATGGGGAGAGGAATAGCTTAAAAACGATAACTTTGATTCTTTATGCATCACTAAGTTACTTGACAGTTTGACTGATTGTAATTGAAAGTAGAGTTTTTCGGGCCGGCCCAGTGGCGCACTGCTACAGTGCGCCGCTTGGGAGCGCGGTGGTGCTCCCGCCGAGGGTTCGGATCCCACATACAGACTGGTTCCCGCTCACTGGCTGAGCGAGGTGCGGGTGCAACACCGAGGGTTGCGATCCCATTGCCGGTCCCGGTCCGGTACGGGCGCGACACTGAGGGTTGCGATCCGTTGCCGGACACGAAAAAAGAGACAAAAAAAAAAGAAAGTAGAGTTTTTCATTTATTTAACTTTAGATTCTAGAGGATGTTTTAAAAAACACCCATTTAATCAATAGAGTAGTAGTTTTCATGTGTATTGTTAAAAACTGCATTTGTAGGGGGTTTGAAGAGTTAAAAACAAAACAAAACAAAGCAAAACAAAACTTTGTTTGTAGAGTGATAGCATTATGTAATGACACTTTACCAGAGAGATTATATTAGTTGACAGCCTCAGAGAAGCTTTTCCTGATCACCCAGTATGAAAAAAATAACTATTTTTATCGTATTATTTTATCTTCATTCTCTGTAACACTACTGTGCTCACATTTGTGTGTATATATGCATGTGTGTTTCTATTTGTTTACTGGCTATTTTCTTACTGGAGTGCAAGTTCTATGAAAACATATCTGGAGTACCTAAAATAGCACCAAATGCATATATAGTAGGTGGCCAATAAATATTTGATGAATGGAGGATATTCTTTATTTAGAGAGGAGGAGCGGCAAGGTTCAGATCTGAGTGAGATATAAATAGCTGTAGATAATATGTTTTCATAGAGACTATGGCAGGAAAATGTATTTGCAAAATAAAGTAATACATTTTAACACATTAAAAATTAAGAATGAATGTTTTTTTTTTGTTTTTTTTTTTTTGTCTTTTTCCGTGTCCGGCAACGGATCGCAACCCTCAGTGTTGCCCCCGTACCGGACTGGGGACCGGCAATGGGATCGCAACCCTCGGTGCTGCTCCCGCGCCTTGCTCAACCAGTGAGCGGGAACCGGTCTGTATGTGGGATCCGAACCCTCGGGCGGGAGCGC
>NW_007728806.1:48328-81382 GCF_000696425.1 Galeopterus variegatus
AAAAAAAAAAAAAAAAAAAAAAAAAAAAAAAAAAAACCCACAGGAAAATATCTGAAGTAAATCTTATACCAGAATCTGGAGGAGAAAAGGAATGTAAATCAGATTATAAGTAAGGGTAGGTGTTGCCTGTGCAGGCCAACCAGAGGCTAAATGTTGTCAGCCAGGATCAGTGCTTTAGACCAGATGTTAGGTGGAGGAACTCAGAAGTAATGCCTTTAATCCACTGTTAAATTAGAATGTTTTACATATAGCATAGAATCTTTGTAAGAACAATGTCAAAAGACAAAATTACAACAAATTTAGTTAAAAGTATTGTGCTGATTGAGAGGTGCTTCTGCAAATTTCTGGGTTTTTTCCCTGTGTAGCTTCTCTAGGACTTTCTCCTGGGATAGATGCATTAATTATCATAGACTCTCAACTCTTCGTTTCGTCAACTCAAGTGAGTTCCTCAACTCACCTAGCTCTGCCTTGATTTTTCTTCCCTGTGCCATAGCCTGAAAAGTCTCTATAGGTAGTAAGCTGGGGCAATTGTAGGGTTTATATTTGATTTCTGTCTCTCTGGAATCACTCTTCTTTGTTGCTTGCTATTCAGTTTCTTGAGAACTCTTGTTTTCTATATTTTGTCTGTTTCTGTTGTTGTTTCAAGCGAGAGGACAAACCTGATTCCTGTTACTACATCCTGACCTCCCAGAGTGTACTTTTAAGCCCATTATTTTTGGTGGTCAAAATAATTGTGGTTTGAGAATTATCGTTTCTTTATATTTTAGCTAATGCAAGTATCTATTGTTGCGTACGAATTTGTGTTGGCAACTTGGTTTTTTCCTGATAAAATGAATCCCCCCAAAGCAGTTAGTCTGCATGTATAATACTTGGGTTTTAAAAAATTTTATTTCCAATATCATTTCTAATTGGTTGAAATATAAACTACGGTACATACTAATGAAGTCTAATTATTGAACTGTGATGTGAAGAATAGAGAAAAAAACTGGGAAATGTCCAGAGACTATATCCTGATGAAATCTGAGTACAATCATTTTTTTTTTTTTTGTCCTTTTCGTGACCTGTAAGGGGATCGCAACCCTTGGCATGGTGTCGCCCGCACTGCGCTCAGCCAGTGAGCACCGGCCATCCCTACATAGGATCCAAACCTGCGGCCTCAGTGCTCCCAGTGCTGCACTCTCCCGAGTGAGCCACGGGTTCGGCCCTTGAATGTATTTTTTTGAAGAATTTTTTTTAAAGCATGGAGGCTTACTGAAAGATTGAAAAAAGTAGGTAAGTAGACCCAGCAAAACACAGGGGGCTCAAAAGAATGCAGTTGCTTAGTTGGAGCTGGGGCAATTGTAGCTTGTGGCTTTGGTTGAGTGGAAAGAGTTGGCCTGGGATAATTGGGTTTAAATCCTGTGTTTACCATTTGATAACTGGGTAAGTTTCTTAAACTAATTTTCTGATTTCTCATCTGTAGAATGAGCATAAGAATATTTATCCCAAGGGCTATAGTGAGGTCTAAATAGAATCAATTACATGAAAGTGCATAGCTATATAGTTAGGTGGTTAGTAAGGATTTGTCTTTGTCTTTATTATTTTTTTTAATGATCAGTAGAAGCTTTACTTTCTATTGCACATTTTCCTCATGGGTATATGGACACAGAAGCAGTGCTTATAGTTGGAACCCATCAAGAAAACAAAAATTAAACATATTCCTGCCATGTGGACTTCCTGGAACACCATTTGGAAGAAAATCAAACAGAGTACTGTTAGCATAAGACTACATTAGAAAATGCTGGGCATGAGAAGGCTCTGAAGGAGAATTCTGACTTGGAGAAGGATGGTGGAATTTTTTTATTAGGCTTTAGTGGGAGGGAGTCAGGCAAAGTACAGCTAGTTCGGGGAATAGTTGGTCAAGGATGACTCTCAGAGGAGGGGAGAATTGATCTTGTAGATTAGCAGCCATTGGGAAATTTGGATTTTATTAAGAGGGTTAGGGAGAAGCACTTGTGGGAGGCGAGGACATGAGAGGGCCCATGGGAAATTCTCAGTTTTTCAGTATCTTCACAGTAGATTTTTCTGCCATTGGCTCTTGTGGTCTTCTCCAACCTCCCTCCTTTCCCCCCCAGTAGAAGGACCCATTATCCTGGTCATGATTTTAGACTCCTAGCTACTAATTTCAGATGACAATGTCTTTGTGAAACTTCAGAGAACAAGGAATTAAATATTTTGTGGTGTTGGAAAGTTCTCTCAGTCTTTGCTGTCTGACTTCTTTGCACTGTTTTGGATCCTGGTAGGTGTTCTGTAGTGGAAGAAAAAGTAATATATACTAATGAAAAGCTTCAAATTAGACATTTGGCTGGAAGGAAGATTTTGAATAGGGTTCTGCAGCAGCTATTTAAGATGTCAACTTAAACTGCGATTGGCTTTTTTCATTTTGCCTCATCCTTCTGTGATAATTCTAGTAGAAGACAAATGAGATCATTTATGATAGTTGGTTTGCAAGCTTTGGTAAGTACACCTAACCTTCTAAAGACTACCTGTGCTTTTCAGGGAGCTCAACTTGTGACTGAAAGGATCGAGATCATTTATGATAGTTGGTTTGCAAGCTTTGGTAAGTACACCTAACCTTCTAAAGACTATCTGTGCTTTTCAGGGAGCTCAACTTGTGACTGAAAGGATCATCTATTCTCATATCTTTTTAAAGCTTTACTGGTTTCTAGCAGCCGCTTCTTAACACTGTTCATTCTTGAGTTTGGTGAATTGTTGTCTGTGCTCCGTGTGATTTCTTTGCCTTAATGAGGTATTTTTTGACTACATGTGAGCCAATTTCCTGTAAATATAATCTATGCTTTGAAATTAAATTATCCATATTCTCTTTGAATACATAAATCCTCTTATTATCTGCTAGTTTGCTTCTTGCTTTGTGGCTCCCTGTTTTCCTCTTGTAATGCTTAGCTTTTAAATACCAGGCTGTGTTGAGCATCCATGGAAGGCATAGCTTATTCGGATGTTAGGAAAGTGTGAATATTTGGACACCATATTTAGGATTATTGGGGCATTTCTTTCCAACTTTTCAGAATATAGAAAAAGAGGTGAATTTCTTTTTCTAACTGAACTCAGCATAGACTTTGTACTTTTTAAACCAACTTGAATGGGAAAAATATGGAGAATAATATATCTGCTATTTGTAGATGGATATGGTTGACTATAACTATGGAAAATATAGTTAATTCACTGTGAGGATATAAGAGTAAATGTGTCAGATGTAACCAATATTTTAGTATTGTTGTGTATTATGAAGTATTTTTCCTTAAATGATGAGAAAGTTATTTATGATTTTTTTGTTGTTCAGCAAAATGTCACAAAAATTTTAATAGCATTACTTTCTCTTTTTGATAGCCAGAGGAAGTTAGAGAACAGATTTATTTAACACTAAACAGTAAGTCACTGGTGAGAACCTTTGCTTTGTAATTTATTACTTTGCTTCTTAAATCTCATCTCTTCCACTTGTAATATTTGATAATATTAAACATATGTTCACTATTCTAACTTTCTTTAATTTTCCAGGAAGTATTTTTTTTTAGTCTCCATATCTTAAATCTTGGGGAATTGGAAAGGTTTCTTTATCCTTTTTAGATGCTTCCCAAGAAAGAATTTTATTTACTTTTGCTGTTTTTGTAGATATTCCAGCTACAAATAGATGGGAATAAAAACATGTAATTGAAAAAAACACACCCAATGAGGACATTATTTAAATTAACAGATTGGTTATTTAAAAAGTTCCATAGATTTGTGATTTTTTAAAAAGTAATTCTCCCTTTGAATAAATAATTATCCAGAGAATTAATTAAGATGCTGATCATATCTAAAATATAACACAAAAATGAGTCTTAAAATGTGTATAACTTCATTTGTGTTGATGCATGATGCAACTTTTTTGAATAAATGTGCCGTTAGAAATATATTTGTAATGATAACAGAAAGGATTCTTTTCATTTGGGTCATAGATGTTTCATAGTAACATAAAATAAATGTCATGACAAGGGAGAAGAAACATAAAATGCAAGTTTCTGCATAAATAGGAAGGAAAACAAAGGAAACAATTTCAGTGTACGTTTCCTTCAAAAAACGTTAGAAATTCCAAAACCCAAGGAAGCTGAAAAAACTTCTTGCATTTGTATAACAATTCTTTTCTATTAGTTGCAGGGCAAAAATAATAGAATATGAACTAATTATGTAGTCCCAAATAGCTTTTAACTATGAAGAAATTTTTCTATCTAGTTCTTTAGTTCATTAAACCTACTTTCGGTTATTATTTTTTAAGAAGTGTAATTGGGCAGTTCTAAGAAAAGTTTCAGAACAGCTGTAATTACAGCTGCAGATTTAGTCAAAATAGGGGTTTTAAAAGGCTCTTTA
Source organism: Galeopterus variegatus (assembly GCF_000696425.1). Lineage (NCBI taxonomy): Eukaryota > Metazoa > Chordata > Mammalia > Dermoptera > Cynocephalidae > Galeopterus > Galeopterus variegatus. The sequence goes on from NW_007728806.1 coordinate 52,733, forward strand.
CTCCCCTTTCGCATCTCTTTTTCCCACCCCAAATAACCCAAATTTAGTCGTAAAGTTTTGGTAAGCTCAGGATTCCTGAAACTGGAGTGCCATATGTTTAACTGCATGCAGATGTGATGATTACTTGTGACTTTTTATTAAGTTTCTGGAACCTTTTCATTCTTCTACTGCTCAAGGTATGCACAGTTAACTGATTTTTGTCACCTTATGTCTGCATTGAATTTTATAGATATACATGTATTCTAAACACAGTTTAGCAATTTTTATCAAGGCCCAGGCATCTGCTAAAACTACATGGAAGAGTAATAGTTTTCAATCTAAATTTGAGCTAATGTTGAAATTATTACAATTTGACTGGAAATATCTGCAAAAGCCTGTATCTGTGTTTTAAAAACTTTCTTCACATTTTACTGTAATTTAGAATTTACTGCAAATTGTGTTTAACCTCATCTAGAAATAAATTTGGCTAATGTCTTAATTTTTGGAGCTAATTTATAATAATAAATCAAAATCTAAATACACATCCATGTTAGGTCCTCCCCCACTCATCTCACAGCTTTATAATTTAGGGACTGAATGGCACTGTAAGTTTCCTCAGTCAGGGATTAGATATAAGGGTTATGGAAGACTGGCTAAGAGCAAGGTTTGGGGCCAGTTTCCCTTTCCCAGTTAATTACCAATCTCTTGAGGGTTTTGCTGAATATCAGTCATGGGATATAATGACATAACTTGTATTCTAATCACAGTTTTACAGTGTTATCGACTCAGAATCTGGTTCAGAATCATAGTGACTTGTTGAGTCACACAGGGAAATTTGAAGAGTCTTCTACTGAAGCCAACAATTTAACACTTTCAGTTAGAAGACCAAGTGAAACTTGCATATATTTGCAAAGCACCATGTTCAAAGTGATAAGTGTACAAGGCTGTGTAGAATATGATAGACATGGTACAGATATATGCATTAAAATAATAAATCAACTGTTGAAGGGTAAACTTGGGTTTAAGTCTTCAGACTCAGGAATGCTTTAGATCTTAAAGAAATTCCAAAGATCTAGACTAATTTTCTTATTATTACACATGAAAAAACAGATTTGGAGAAGTGGAGTGAATTACCTTAAGTCATTGATTAAATAGGACATTTACAAGACATTCTAAATATGAACTCAGGAGTGACAATAGTTAGCAAGTTAACTTTGCTTTTATAATCTTGATTGTCAGCTAGTGTTGACTGATTGTTTATGGCAAGTACTTTTTTAAAAAAATTTAATTTTATTTTGTCAATATACAATGTGGTTGAATATTGTGGCCAATTACCGAAACCTCCCTCCCTCCTTCCTCTCCCCCCTCCCTCCCAACAATGTCCTTTCTGTTGGCTTATCGTATCAACTTCAAGGAATTGTAATTGTTATGTCTTCTTCCCTCCCCCCCAGTTGTTTGTGTATTTATTTATTTTTAGCTCCCATAAATAAGTGAAAATATCTGATATTTCTCTTTCTGTGCCTGACATGTTTCACTTAATATAATTCTCTCTAGGTCCATCCATGTCATTGCAAATGGCAGTATTTCATTCTTTTTTATAGCAGAGTAATATTCCATTGTGTAGATATACCACATTTTCCGTATCCACTCATCTGATGATGGACATTTGGTCTGGTTCCAACTCTTAGCTATTGTAAAGAGTGCTGCAATGAACATTGGGGAACAGGTATACCTTCGACTTGATGATTTCCATTCCTCTGGGTATATTCCCAGCAGTGGGATAGCTGGGTCATATGGTAGATCTATCTGCAATTGTTTGAGGAACCTCCATACCATTTTCCATAGAAGCTGCACCATTTTGCAGTCCCATCAGCAATGTATGGGAGTTCCTTTTTCTCTGCAACCTCGCCAGGATTTATAATTCACAGTCTTTTGGATATTAGCTATCCTAACTGGGGTGAGATGGTATCTCAGTGTAGTTTGGATTTGCATTTCCCGAATGCTGAGTGATGTTGAGCATTTTTTCATATGTCTGTTGGCCATTTGTATACCTTCCTTTGAGAAATGTATGGCAAGTACTTTTATAGAGGAACTGCTTGTCTTTTTCTCACATGAGTCTAGGGGGAATCTCAGCAGAATGTGGTCTTATATACAACAGGCTATTTTTAGAGAGGGTAAAATTGAACAGAAGCCATTTCAGAGAATACTGGTAAATGCAAATGAATAATAAATTACATTCAGGAAGACAAATTAAGGAAATTGTATTTACAAAATTGTGTAACTTTTAATATGTGGATTGAACTTTAATTACAAGAGAAGATAGAGGGTAAAATTTGAGATGGAGTATAATTTTGATGATGAAGGTACAACTAATTATGTGAAGAAAAAGGAAGAAACTTAATAGAAAGAAACCTTTAGGAAGGAAAATAAATCTTTGAGATGTTAATAAGATAGGTAAAATGAAATGTGAAAAGCAAGTTAATTTTTTTTAGGGACTAAGCATAGATTTAGCTCATTATCAAAATCTTGTCATCATCACCATGTTGTTTTGTATTCTTTCTTTTCCCCTCGGTTCTCTCTGAGAGAAGTTCTGGTGTGGTGTGTGGTGTGGTATAGTGCTGTGAAGTTCTGGTTTTGTCACCTGTGACCAGCATGGTCTTAGACTTATTAAGACATACAAAAGTGAATAATTTTAAATTAATTTGGACTTGCGAGATTCAGTTATTTAGGAAAAAGTGAAACTATGTCTTTGATATGCCTAGTTATATGATTTTTGGGACAGTCAAATGAAATCATGTGAAGTGTTTTAAAAACTCAAGTGCTTCAGAGAGGTAAATAATATTTTTTTCAGAACTATAGATTCAGTTCAACATGACAGATATTTGAACAGTATATCAGATGCAGTGTTGTAGACTTTAGAATTCAGGAGGATACAGTCCTACCTTTAAGAGAAAGAAGAAATAAAACATGATGTAAATGTCTACAATAGATGACAGAATATGAAACAGGTAGTGAGAGGTTCAGCTTACCTATATTTTGGCTTAAGCTAAAGAGCTACCAATCTACATCTGCTCTAAGTCCATGAGACTTGGTTTGTCAGTAGTGACAAAGTGAGCATTTTGACCTTTTCATATGTATCTTCTGCTTTTTGAGCTCTTGAGTAAGAATGAACAGATTTTTAACCTGGGTTGCCATAAGGTGAATATCTAAACTTGGGCACTCCACTATTTGCAGACAGTAGCTTGTTGATTTTTAGCTGTACAGGCATGAATCAGTAGCGGGGTCAGAGTGTCACAAAGAAATGTATAAGTTTTAGATTCGATGACTATTGCTAATGAGATAGGTTCTAGATTTTTAACATCTGGATTGGATATCTTACAGGGAACAGATGATTGAAGGGGGATTTTAGAAATATCTTTTCTAACGCCCTGTGAAGATACTTATTTATAGAGTCCCAGACTTAGATCAACTACTTTTCATAATGAGGAATCCTTCTATTATGTGATGCAAACCACTTTCTTGTGGCTTCTGGTATTTGGAATTCCTTGCTTTTGTCAGTCCCAAATGACTTCTCTCTCCAATTGTTGTTCTGTATTCTTTAGATTTTATTTGATACATGGTAGGCTTCACTGAGGAGAGAACCTGTTGATGGGACAGTTAAGAATAAAAAAAGGAGAATGATAGGTTTAAGAAGCATGACAATAAAATGAAATCATGGTAATAATAATAATGGCTAATACTTATTAGCATTAAAGTCCCAGGTGTTTTCTAAATGCTTTTCTTTTATCATCTCACAATAATCTATGGAATTGATATTAAAATATTAAATATTAAATGAAATATTAATTTAATATTAGATTCTAGAGAGCAAACTGTTAAAATTACCACACATTGTCTCTTAGAGATAACATGGAGGTCCCTCTGGGAAAACTTATCTCTTTCCCTTTCTTTGAGTGAATCATTAGAAATAAAAGGTTAATATTTCAAGGCCCATAACTTGGGTAGGAGTTGGGGGTGGTGGTGGAGGAGGTGAAATATTTTAGAATTTATTCAGCATTTTAAGGTTGAATGGAAATATCACAAACAAAGGAACCTGGAAGAAGGTAAGTGAATGAAATCTAGTTTGCAAGTCAGGGGGAAAGGTAATTTTGGTTTGTTGTTGTAATGACTAGGTTTTATGCTGCTATATAAACATGAAAGCTTGATATAGGAACAGTTTAGTAAAAGCACGATCATTTGTTTATAGAACAGTGCTGTCTTAACAGAAATATAATGCAAACCACACATTTAATTTTAAATTTTCTGGTAGCCACATTAAAAAAATTTAAAAAAACAAATGTAATTTGTTTCAAAATTATAACTTAATATATTGAAAATATTATCATTTCAACTAATCAGTATAAAAATATCAATGAGCTACTTTACATTCTTTTATTCACACTGTCTGAAATCTGTGTGTATTTTACATTTACAACATGTCTCAGTTCAGACTAGTCACATTTCATGTGCTTAATGGCCACATTTGGGTACTGAATACTTTACAATTAAAAGATACTTTACCATTAAAAGATAAAAGATTGCTTGCAGTTGCTACGTTCGTTAAAAAAAAAAAAAAAAAATTCTGATTGAATTACAAGTAGAGGGCTTATTCTCTCTGTGTGTGGCAGATTAGGAGTGGAGGGTATATGGGGCTGAAAGGCATCACTATCTGGTTGTGTCCAGAGAATCTGCTCAGGGGAATTTATTTTTTATACCAAAAAGGAAGGGTGGAGTAAAATTTACCAAATATTTACGCTCCCTGCTGTTTGAGGTTCTGGGGATGTTATATAGTTAAAAGGACTTTCAAGAGATTCGAGAGAATTTCTGCTATTAGAAGTTCTTGGCTCTCTGGTTTTACATAAAGAGCCAATGCTTTTTCTGTAGAAAGAGCTCTGAAGGAGAAGCATGCAGTTCTTGCTCTTGAAATATAGTGTTTGTTGGTTCAGGGTCTCTGCCTCTGACTGAAACCCTTTACAATCTCACTATTTTTTTTTTTTAACTTTTACAGGAATTTCTAAAATCTGCTCTCCGCTTTAAAAAGAAAAACTAAGTAAACATCACATTAAAAAAAGACGCAAATCTTTTGTAGCTGTAAAAGTGTAATATTTATTCTTTGTAAAAATTTGGATAATGGAGATACCTACTTTTACGTATGTAATGAACAGATCTCCAGCAGAGGGAAGTGTTCTTTGGCTTCCTCCTGTAGCACTGGGGTTCCTTGGGAAGTAGCACTCCAGTAAATCATCACCTCTGTGGTTTGGATGAAAAAGTATTTAAGATTTTATTTCCTTTAAAGAGAGGGTGAGTGAATGGGAGATATGTGTTCTTCCTGGCTGAGGTATATTTGTACATTGCTCTTTATCTATGTACTATATTTTATTTGGCTAAGAGCCTAATAATGATGCATTTAATTAAAAAAAGTCTTCTTAGAGAGTGATCTGTAAATTTGTAGGACTTATAAAACTAAAAAACAGTAATAGGAGCTGTATTACTTTTTGAGAGATATGAGATTAAAATACAAGTTCTCTGTATGGCTTAGAAGAACAGAAAATACTTTTATCATTAGTAATTTTCATTTTTTGAATTTGTAGTTTTAGTGATGTGTTGATGTTATCAGTATAAAAATGTAATCTCTTTTGCTATGACTAATTGTATTTTGTTTGTTGTGAATGTAGTCTTGGTTCAAGTGGGGTAAGGGAGGTTCGTGGAAACCAATGCTGATTACCATTTTGGGGATAGGTGGTGGGAACAGACAAACTAGAAAGAAAACAACCACTTAAGAGGAACTTATGATGAGAAAAACATGTTTTGGAAAAAGTTACAGTGTTTTAAAAAATAAATGATCCATATAAAAAAAATAATCATTAGTAATGTAGATTTTAAAAAATTTGAGTAGAAAATATCGTGTTAAATAGGGAATTTTAAATTTCATATTTATTATGTTCATATTTTATGTTGATGAAATAAGTCTCAGTTGTTTTTAATTGTCCCCCCCCTCCCCCGTGGCTTCTTAGATGTTGAAAACCCAGGACTGAGTTTGTAACATCCCTGAGTTTAACAGCTTACACTGAGTGACTTTATACTAGATTCCTTTAACCTGTCTGTTCATATTTTCTGTCAAGCTCTTTATGGAGTTATTTTTACATGGATTAGGGGCTGTTGTCTGCTGTCTAGCTACTGCTAAACTACGGCTAAGGCCTGGAATCCTCACAGTGCCAGTTGTCTAGCTCTTAATCCTGTTTGTGATTCCAATTGTAAAGCTAGGTGACCACGCTAGTTGTCACGGCTCTTTTATCTGCCAGTTATCCTGCACTCACTGGGGCGATGGTCCAGCTAGGGCTGGGTCTGGAACTCCCAGACCCCTCAAGCTCATTCACAGACTGAGTCACAAACCCTTCACATGCCAGGCCGGGTCACCAGAAGCCTTCATGCAGGTCTATGAGCTAGGTAACCGGCCACACGGTCCTTGGAAGCTGCAGGTCTGGTAAAAACGTGGCTGTGCAGGGCAGGTGCCAGAGGCAGTAAAACACCAGCCAAAGCAGCGCCGCTGTGCAGGCGCACCTACTTCACCCACACACAAAATGTTACCAAAGCACCCTGAACTGGCTCCGAGGTGAGGGGAGCCTGACCAAATTGTTCCATTTTCCCAACAGCTGTGAAACATTTAACACTCTTAGCAGTCCATCATAGTCCTATGCCTGTCTTTCTTTAACTTTTAGTCGTACATTAACATTTGTGAGAATGTGTATAGCCCATGGTGGACCTGGGGATGACTCAGGAAAATTCTTGTAAAGGGTGGTTTTGACTGTGGAATGGTTTTGTTCATGTTGTTGTTGCCTTGCTGCTTCAGGAAGTTAGTCTAGATTAAAGAGTTCATGTTTTAGAGTCACATGGGTTGCCATAAATCCTTTCTCTGTTCCTTAACTATTCTTGTGACTTTGGGCAAGTTAACTAAACCTGTTTCTTCAACTGCAAATTGGAAATAATAGCAACCACCTCCTAAGGTTGTTAACGAAGATTAGGGATAATAGAAGCTACTTTTATTGAGCATTTATTTATTATAGCTAGACATTGTTACATACTTTATATGCAGTATGTAAAAGTTCATGGCCAGTAGTAAAATATATGTCTAGTCACTGCTTGCTATTATTTTTTCTATATGTTAGTTCCTTAATCAGAAGTTGAGACTTTTAATATGAGAGTTGGAAGTGGGCATCTGATCCGACCTGAAGGACTTATTTGGAAATTGATAGCGGTTTAAAGGTGAAACGTTTATTAGAATGTGATTCAAGAATAATCTGCATGGTAATTACCTAGGAAGTCTGTTAAAATGTAGAGTTTTGGGTCTGTCCTCAGAAACTCAGACACTGTGAATCAGAATCTTTTGCCATGGAGCCTAGACTGCAATTTTACCAGCTTAATCGTAATTCTTACTATGAAACTTGAGAATCATCTTTTTAATATATCCTTCCTGATGATTAAAAAGTGATTCTAGTGATTTTTAAACAGTCATTTTTCTTTGCTGTAATAAGCTTTTCATTTTATTAGTGATAGAAATGGTGAATTTTTTTCATTTAAATTTTTACAAATGACATATGATAAATGTGATTTTCCTATATTATGAGGGTAGAGATATGGTGACATTTATTTATTCAACTAGTATTTAATAAATATCATTTATATGGGGTGTTTTTTGATTTTTTCATGAATATATCATATTTTACTCAATTATTCAAATAATGTAGTCTCTTTGAATAGGGTGGAACAGAGGGCAGAGTGAGAACATGCTATTATGAAGCTTGTTGGAGAGGGGAAGGGAATGATTTTTCTTGCACTAACTAGATGGAAAAAAGTTTAAAGCAGAGCATTACTAAGATATTTTAGCTTTATCTAGTCTGAGCATGCTCCTAAAAAAAAAAAAAAAAGTGTACAAGACCTAAAAAAAGCATGCAAATGATTTACATAACTAATATGAATAATTAAAAGCTGATGGAAATTTTCAAGGAGTTTTGGTTTGGGTCATTTTATTAGTCATATTAGTTAATCAAAGTGTCATATCAGAAATACTCAGCTTCTGTGTTTTTTGACTGTTTTCTTGCCTCCTAAAAACACTTTTTTGGGTTTTATCTGTGTCGGTTTCCTGGGAAGTCTTACTTTACACTTTAGGAAATCACGTGCTTCACATGGACCTTACCTTTTTTAGATTCTTCTGGTAAAATCTTACTAAAAGGAACCAATAAATTGCTTCCAGTCATAATTTTAAACATAGGTGTTTGGAAGACTACATTTCAGTGAGTCTTTCTTTGCATTTGTCTCTTTAATCTCTAAATCTTTTGCTCCAGCATCCACTTTAGTAATTCTTATGGATTAAGCAACTCTATTTTAAATACCTATAGTTTTGTTCATTCTCAGAATCTAGGTCCTAGGGCATTATAATTTTTAATGAAAGGGTGTTAAGGATATTGTATACTTCTTTTCAGGAGCATGCTTGGACTGAATGAATCTAAACTATCATAGTAATGCTCTACTTTAAATACTCATAAGATATAGTTTTACATATTTTAAACTTAATCTGTTTGCTAGTACAATGATGGTATTTATCTCTAGGAATTTTGACTATTCTGTTATGCTATACAGAATTCACAAGAATTATTAAAACTTCTAATAGGCTACTAACAGGTTCCATCTGACCTCTTCTTAGAAAGTTGTCCTCAACATTTTCAGAAGTAACATTTGGGTCTTAATGGAACTGGAATTTTAGCTTCTGTAATGACAGATGGAAAGAGAGTGGATTTTGTTAGAGGTTGGGGGCAGTGGGGTACAGAGGAGGAGACTCATCAGACTAAATTTACCCTAACCCTCTTTCATTGTGAAAAATAATCGTAGCCATATGTATTTTACTTTTCTGAGGGTGGTGGTGGTAGTGGTTATGGTAGTAGTGGTAATGTAGGGGTGAATTAAGGAGGCATTAGAGAGAATGTCTCCTAACATGGGGTTTCAATTACTTCCCAAATATAGAGATAACAAAGTGGTTATTACAAAAATTTTTCTTCTGTAGAATAGTCTCCTGTGCAGTGTTCGTTTATCACTAATCCCCAAATATTGACAATGTTGGTGTTATAAGTAACCTTCTGAATTACTGTCTTCTTTGTCATGTTCTTCTCTCTTTTAAATGTGGATCACAAAGGGGGAGAGGGATGGGGGCTTAGGGAGAAATTGGTAAAGGGCCACAAAAAATAAATACATTGTGTAATGATAAACAGTAATTATCCTGATTTGAGCATCACATATTGCACACGTATATTGATATTCAACACCACAGATATATACAATTAATTATGTTTCAATTTAAAAAAATAAATAAGTAAATGTGGGCCACAGACTCAAATCAGTGTTGATGTAATTATATCACTATTATAACTCTGTTGAATTTTTTTTTAACCAGAGAAAAGCACACTACATTTTTCCTTTTCTGTTACAGCATTTTCATTAACAATTATTATTGGAATGATTTCAGAATGTTTTGGGATGATATTGGTAAGCACAGTATTATTTTGTGGCTTAGAGTATATTGGCTCTTATATAAACTACCTGGGATCAAATCTCAGGTTTGCCACTTACTAGCTGTGTGACTTGGGGCAAGTTATTTATTTAATGTCTCATCTATTTGTGAAACAGGGATTACAAAATACCTACTTTATAGACAAGTTTTGAGGACTGAATCAGTTTGTAAAGAACAATGCCTGCAAATAGTATGTGCTGAATAATTAATTGTTCTTATTTTTATTCACTTTCTAAACTAGTATTCTCAGTAAACTCTAACAGACTTTAAAAGTGATAAATTTTATATTTAAAATTAAAGAAAAATTCAATTTAGAAAGTTATTTTTAGGTTGAATTTGGCCACACAGTAACATACACACACACACGCACATTCTCTCTCTCTCTCTCATGCCCATTTCCAACTGTTATAGAGCAGTGTCTTTCAAACTTCAATGTGCACGGGGATTATGGGATCTTATTAACATGTAGATTTTTATTTAGTAGTTTTGCAGTAGGCTTGAGATGTTGCCTTTCTAACAAGTTCCCCCACTAATCTGGATGTAGTCCATAGACCATACCTTGAGTAGCAAAGTCAGAGAATGTGCCATTAGAGAAGGCTTTCAGTCCTTCTGCCAATATCTTATAAACACTCCAGTATTTTTTTAAAAATATGCCTGGGCTCTGTTTTAAACCGTTTAAATTAAATCTCTGGCACTGGGGTTTTGGGCATCATCATCATCTTTTTCTTTTTGGTAAAAATATCTCGGGTCATTCTCACGTGCAGCCAGCATTAACTGCCACTGTTAGATAATTTGAAGGAGAGTCAGTAAGTAAAGAAACTTCATTTTATGTCTTCATTTACTTTGTCGTCTTCCAGTTTAAGCTCATTTCCTTTGTAGAGATGATGAAGTACAGCTGGTCAGAACTCTTAAACTGGAAGGCAACTAATATGTTGGTCTGAAGTTTTCTATTCACTAGACTAGACTAAAAAGTTTGACTCCTTAAACGTTTCTTCAGGGATCCTATTTCTCTTTCATCTTTTGTATAATCTTTTTTGGTCTCTAATTTCTCAACAGCTTCCTTAAAGTATAGTAAACCAAACTAGATATAAAACTGCTTTAACAAAACTGAATAATGGTAGAGGCAGAAGAAAATTTCTTACACTTTTAAAATTCTATGATTTCTGTTATTTAAAGTAGAAAACATATTTGTTTCAGACTATTTACTGGCCTTTTCTTTATGTTTTTGAGGGATAAATGTGCTTTCTACCATATTTAGTTCAATATATTGTTATTTCAGGTTGTGTTTCCTCTTCCTTTTTTCTTAAGTATACTACTTGCATCTATTTCTCATCTTGCACCTATTTTGGGGGTGAAGCAGTAAATACTTTCTCATGGATTATCATGTTTTGGGAAAACAGTTTTACCAAGTGATCAAGATTATGTTGAATGTTATTCCATTTAGCCATGATTAGATCAGTTAGGATCAGGTCAGTTCAGGAAACCAATCCATACTAGATACTTCAGTTTAAGAAAACTTAATAAAGGAATGGGTTATGCTGGTTTTGGAGGGCAGAAAAAGAGAAATGGGAACACAGGAGTAACACAGAGACAATAATTACAGGTCACCATCAATAGGGCTGAGGGAATAAAGAAGAGCTTGGAGTAGGGGCCCCATAGAATTGAGGGTCCAAAACGTCTACAGGGGGTAGTGTCTGGATGCTGCTGGTATTTCTGAGAGGTATTTCTGGGAGTGCCAGAAAAAGCTGGTGGCTGTCACCAACTAACACTGCTGGGGCAATGCTGACTGGAAAAAGCATGTATTCTTCCTTTAGTGCCCTTACTGGCAGTTTGAGGAAGCTAGCTGGCTAAAGAGAAAAATAGTTTACAGAGTTCTAATTTCAGCGTTACAGAGTATTAAAAGGTGGATTTGGAACTGAAAGACAATAGCTGAATAAGTAGCACATATATGCCTATTTTGGTTACAGGATGGCATAGACCTTTGGTTTCCTGGTCTCTTTCCTAGCCACTGGGACCCCAAAAGCTCTTAGTACTGAGGGCTTGGACGGAAAGGCATTATGATGATTATTATTTTTATATTAATTTGCCTAGTTATATGATTTGGGGGCATGAGATATGACCACTTGCTCTAAGATAACTTTGTCACAGCTTTTCTTGGGACCTGAGATTTAATCATTAGATACTCACTCTTTGACTTTTGAGGGGTTTCTGTTTTTCAAGAAATATTTGTGACAGGAGTAATGATGCTACAAACAGAGGTTAAAAATTGGCTGCCTATTGTCCAAATGGTGGTCTGCAGTGGGAACCAATCTTTGAAAAGAAGATTATACCTTCTCTCTCATTCTGATATTCTCCCTCTTGTAGAGCTTCACAAATTTTAATGTGTATGTGCATCACTTGTAGATCTTGTTAAAATGCAGATTCTGATTTAATACGTTGATGGATAGGGCCTGAGTTTCTGCATTTCTAACAAGCCCCCAGAGGAGGCTGATGCTGTTGGTCTCTAGACCAGACTTTTCTCCTCCCTTTTCTGCTTTGAGAAGTACTGGTTTGGCTTGGATCCACACTGTTGCACCTGGGTTTGCATGGTTGAGTGGTAAATGATCATAAAATAAGAGTTTCTTGCAAGCCTGCCTAACTGTCTAGAAATACTTTGAACAACCTTAGTAGAGGTATTTATAGCTGTTTCTTTCCTGGCAGGACCAGAAGGCATATGCCACTGAATAGGTTGAGTTTTCTTCTACAATTTAATACTGTCCTGGATGCAGACTATCACTTGTAGTTTTCGTGGAAGGTCTGAGGCTTTTTAGTAATTTTATATATGTTTAAGGGAAACTGACTAATGGGGGATAGGATAGAGTAATTAGCAAATATATGCATCAGATAACTTGCTTTCATTGAAGCCATTATTGCCTTTTTTTTTTCTTTCAATATTGCTGTTTTTAAAAATGTTTACTTGTACGTATAAGTGGGGGTATAGCGTGTTGTTTCAAAGCATGCGTATATGGTACAATGATTCACTTAGAGTGGATAGCATAGATGATAGGGCATGTATGGATTTTAAAATGTATGTTTGGTCTGAATTTTTTACTGATTGCATTTCCTCATTTTTGAGAGTTTCATATACTTAAACTTATCATCAAAATATATGATCTTGCCTTGAGCCAAATAATTGGTAATCTTTCTTAATGGAACTTTGAATAGAGCCCCAATTTATGAAGTTGTTACCTGCTCTTTACATCTGGATTTTACCTAAGGCGTCCCTGATAACATGAATAAAAAGTTAAATTAAAAGTTGTCATCCTTTGAGATCGTCTCTCTGTCCCTCTTTTCCTGAATTTTTGTTTTTGTCTTTATAGACCTAGATTTGCAAAGATTCTAGGCATTTTCCTTTTGTCTGTTGATGCTTATATGAAAGTTATCCTTAAAATTTTAATTTAGGCCATGAATAGAGAGATTATTGATCTCAATCAGCTGGGGTGAGAGTTAAAATGAAAGTTAAGGATTCAGGGGATTCCTACAGAAGGGTGAAAGAAAGCTCAATTTAGAATCCTAAACAAAGCATTTTGATTGGCATATGGAGACCCTTGCATGCACACAAACATCCATATTTGAATATTTATAGAAGATAATTTGTCAGAATTACTGTTATTTTAATTTGCCAAGCTTGGCTGATTGCCGCAGATGGATGTTCCTTGAATTCTAGATGAGGAACTGTAAATATGTTCTGGTGTGAAACTAGCTTTTGTCCTTGAAGCTATTTGAATATTCCTGCCTCTTCCCCCAACCCTCATGTTTTGTAAACTGTGGAGCCTTTGTGTATTAGCTGAACTTTCATGTTCTTTTTTAGGGAAAAATATTAAAGTAGGATAACTGTAAAGATGTTAATTTTTTTTTCACTAAATCTGTTGACATTTAGTGATTGTAAAGGAAATAAGCTAAGTGATTCATTTTCAGAAATAATTCAGGCTCAGCCAGAAAGTTGTCTGACTGGTCCAGCCCATTCCTGGGGGGGTCCCTGAAGTAGATAATGTTGTCTTTGAGATGGTAATGAGTTACCAGCCCTTAATTGTTTACTTCAAATGGATAAAGTTGTCCTTGAGATGGTAATGAATTAATAGCCTTTTATTGTTCTCTTCATTTTCTAATGTTTCTCCTTTCACAGGGTTTTGGGTGGGCCTTTTTTGCCAGCTTGTCCTGAGCCCTCAGACAAAGAAATTTCCTACAAGGGGGTAGTAAATTGGGGTAGTCTTAGACGTCATCCAGGAAGACTGTGTACGCTGTAGTACTCTCAGCCAATGAAGAGGCAGGGGCAGGGACTAGTGCACTATGAAATAAATTGCTTGTTAAAGCCCTTTTCCGTGTGCCTGCCCATCAGACACCTGAAACTTGCAAGGCTGTAATTAAAGTCTTGCTTCGCTGTACCTCATGTCTCCATGTCCATCCTTTCACCTTGAAAGGGTGAGGTCGTTTCTCACAGTGATCAGGAATTGTTTCAATAATTTTAAATATTGTCCAGTCTCTGCTTCACAGAAGCTATCCCTGGAGTCAAACTCAGGGATATATATCTCATTTGAATGGTTTTGTGTGAGATATATTTCATGTTAAAAACAAAGAAAAGGTATACTTTTAGATAATTAACCTTTTCCCTTTCTTTTATCTCATTTTGAACAGCTAATAATGTTAGTGAACCACATTCAAGCAATAATACCTTCCTTTGGAAATATCATATGGTTTCATCAGCTTCTTATGTTCTAGGGGAAGGAAGGTAAGCTATTTTTCACAGCTAATATTGAAATAACTTTCTTAACAAATCAATGTTTTCTCTTTTTAAAAGCCAGGAATGCTTTTCTCTTTAGATAGTGTCCCCTCACCCAGAAAAAACTATATTATTTATTGATGCACTATCACTATTCCTCAAAGGATTCTACCGAGATTACATTATTTCAGCTCTAGAGATAATACTGTGACTTTCTCAAAGTCATATGACAGTTTTTGGAGCAGGACTACATTCTAGGCTCCATCTGCTAGGCTATCTTGTCTCTTGCATAGCCATTATCACCTGAGTAGTTTATTTTTACATATATAACTACCTGCCATGACTAGGTAATCTTAAATTTTTTGTGTGTGATGTTTTCGTTTCTTTATCTCTTATAAACTAACATAATTGAATCTGTTTTGACATAGAAACTATGTCAAATGTTAAGTTTCTGTTTTACTTAGATATTGACTTTTTGGGGGGTTTCAGGAATATGGGGTCTAAGGAATATATTTTATATTTAGCAAATGAAGTGGAACTTTTTAAAAATAGCATTCTTTTGTGTTTTTCACAAGCATTCATCATTTTCATTCGACAACCCTTTTTTTTTTTTTTGGTAGATTAATTTCTGATGTATCTCACTCTAATTCCTCATTATCTTCCTAGGACAACTTATTTGTCCAACTCTGTAACTATCCTCTGGCTGGATAGCAAAATTACTAATAAATCCTTAGGATGTTACCCTATTGTTACCCTAGCTCTTAATTTTGTAATGGCTCACCATCTGTTCACTGTGTAAAGGGTTCAGAGATAGCTGTTGTACCTAATGCATCACAGATGTGGAAATAATAATAAAATAAAATTTACGTATATATTTTTTGTAGGGGGATTTGAACCTGTGCCCTTGGTTGTTATAAAGCTGTGCTCTAACCAGCTGAGCTAACTGGCCAGCCCCCAATTTCCATATATGTAAAGTGGAGATACTGCTCATATGTTCCCTTGTGTGTGGTCATTCTGATATTCTTATTGTGTTTGGAGGCTTATTTTGCAATCCTGCTTTCAAATTTCTTAAGGTGAATTAGCTACTGCATTCATCTTAACTTACTTAACCATCATATTTTTGATTAAGTAGGCTAAAACTCTGTTGAATAAAATTTAAGCCAGTAATATAAAAAGTAATAAACTGTTTTTTGGTGTTATTTGAAAAAAACATTGAGCTGTCTTTCTTGCTATAAGAACAGCACAGCACTACGCAGTGGGCAAAGATTTCCTATGTAAATTAATTTGGGTAAAGGTTAATTCCACGGTGATAGCAAATGTTGGGGACTGGCATCCAAATGTCAAATTTCACATAAAAATTTAGCTTTCTGCTGTTCCCCCCCACCCTTGAGGAAGAACTGTAAAACTTACATTTGTGTAGAAAATGTAATACTACTTTAGGAATAAAACAGGCTTTAGTATTCTGAAAATTGAGCAGTAAGGATAACCAGTGATTGTAGTACTTATTGATAGGTTTTTTTAAAAAGCCCATATTGAAATTTAATATTTAGTTGTTCATTTAGGAAATATTTTCATTACAATAATGATGTAGAATCTAAATGATCCCTGTAATATTTGATTGTTCACATTTTCCTTGTGTCAGAAAGAAAGAAGTATATTTTTAACAATTTGCATTTTCTCATTATTTACAGGGTAAACAGTATAATTAATCACATTTTAGGTAATTTATGTGCCACTGAGACAAATTTAGATTTTTACTTTTTTCTCTCCTTAATATAATAAGTGTTATATATTACTTTATCAATTAGTAAAATGTGAAGGTAAAAAATGAAAATGGAGATTTTTTTGTGGTTTCTGGCCCAGTATGTAAGAAGTTTGGAAGTCGTCACTCTGTCCTAACAACACATCAAAAGATGAAAAACTGAAAAATCAACACCTTTTCTTAAATTCTTCAGAGAAGAGGGGTCACAGGGTAAATCACTGCCCCCAAATTGGAGACACCCTCAGGCAAATACAGCAAATTAAAACTTACTGCAGTAGAAACCCAGAGGCAGAAACCTCCACAGGAACCAGTACCAGGATAGGAAAGCCTAAACTGTATTTGAAGAATTACTGGATGCTCACTGTGGACAAGTCTGAGAGTTAAAAACTTTATGGTGTCCAGTAAAACTTGGGTGATTTTATCTCTAGGAGCTCAACTAGTACCTGAAAGTGAATATCACAGAAAAATACCCAAGTCCAGCCACCACTAGCTATTCTGTCTCATTTAAGGTGGCTGGGGGTGGGGGGTGGGGTCGGGTGGGGAACAGGGGCATGGAGGACTGAGAAGCACTTGTGAAGTTCATATTTATAGCTCAGAGGCACAGGCTCACTAAAAGACTTAGACCTAATCATGGGACTGTGGAATGCTTCTCCTCCCCCACATCTTACCATCACATTATTAAAGGCCTATTTGCTGCAGTTACTTTTATGTAGCATAACATGTCTGATTTTCACTGAAAAATTACAAGACATACTAAAAGGCAAAAACAAAAAAATAAAAAAAACAAAAAAAACCAAACACAGTTTAAAGAGGCAAATCAAAAACATCAGACAGACTCAGACATGGCAGGGATGTTGGAATCATCAGAGTGGAATTAAAACAACTATGATTAATATGCCAAGGGCTGTAATGGGAAAAGTAGACAACCTGCAAGAACAGATGGATAATATAAGAGAGATGGAAATTCTAATAAAAAATCAAAAAGAAATGCTAGAGATCAGAAACATTGTAACAAATGAAGAATGCCTTTGATGGGCTCTTTAGCAGACACGACACAGCTGAGGAAAGAATCTCTCTGAGCTCCAGACTATGTCAATAGAAATTTTTCAAAACTGAAAAGCAAAGAGACAAAATAGTGAGGAAAAAAAAAAAGGACAATGTCTAAGAACTGTGAGACAACAACAGGTATAACATACATCTAATGAGAATGCCCGAAGAAGCGAAGAAGAAGAAAGAAGAAAGGAACAGAAGAAATAATGACTGTGAATTTTCTCCAGTTAATGTCGGACACTAAATCACAGATCCAGGAAGCTCAGAGAACACCAAAAAGGATAAATGTTCCCTGTAAAACACCTAGGTGTATCATAGTCAAACTGTAGAAAATCAAAGATACAGAAAATATCTTGAAAGAAGCCAGAGGGAAAAAAACATCTTACCTGTGGAGGAGCAAAGATAAGAATTACATCTAACTTTTCCTCAAAAACCATGCAAGAAAGAAGAGCGTAGAATGAAGTATTTTATGTGTTGACAGAAAAAAATCCACCAACTTATAATTCTGTATCCTGAAAAATTATTCTTCAAAAGTGTTAAAGACTTTTTCAGACAAAAATTGAGAAAATTTGTTGCCATAGACATGCCTTGCATGAAATGTTAAAAGAAATTCTTCATAGAGAATGAAAATGAAATAGGCCAGAAACTATGATCTGCATAATAAAAGGAAGAACATTAGAGAAGGAATAAGTGAAAGTAAAATAAAAACTTTTATTTTTCTTATTCTTAATTGATCTAGCATTTAACAGATTATTCAAAATAATAATAGTAACATTGTATTTAATGATTATGTTATGTGTAAGTGAAACAAATGACAGTAAAGGAATGGGAGGGAGGAATTAGGAATATCTTGTTAGCTTAAGGTATTTGTACTATCCATGTAGTGTTATTTGAAAATGGATTTGGATTAGTTGTAAATGTAGATTGCAAACTCTAGGAGAACTACTAAAAACGGTAAAAAAATATATAGTTGATATGCTAAGAAAGAGGAGAAAATGAGATCATGTAAAATTCTCATTTAAAACCACAAAAGTCAGAAAAAGAGTGAAAGACAAAAACAGAACAAGGACAACAAATAAAATACAGTACAAATATGGTAGATACTCATCCAGCTATATCAATAATCATTTTAAACACAAATGGTCTAAATACATCAATTAAAAGACAGATTGTGAGAGTAGATAAAAAAAAAGTGACCCACTTATTAAGCTGTCTACAAGAAACCCACTTTAAGTATGAAGAAACATGTTAGATTAAAGGAATGGGATGGAGAAAGATAAATGATGCTAACACTAATCAAAAGAAAGCAGGATTAGCTATATTAATAATTTCAGACAGAGAAGACTTCAGAGCAAGGAAAATTATCAGGAATAACGAGGGGGCATAACAATGATAAAGGGGTCATTTCTCCAAAAGACATAATAATCCTTAACGTGTAGTTGCCTAACAACAGGGCATTAAAATATGTGAGGCAAAAACTGATAGGACTGCTAGGAGAAATAGATAAATCCATTATTACAGTTGGAGACTTCAGCATCTCTATCAGAAATGGGTAGATCCAGCAGGCAGATAATCAGAAAGTACATAGCTGAACTCAACAGTACTATCACACACAACTGGATGTAATTGACATCTATAGACTATATCATTCAACAACAGCAAAATACACATTCTTTTTCAGAAAAGAAAATGCAGTTATTGAGAAATGTCAGAGTTCTTTTTATACTTAATTTTTTATCTGTAGGATTTGCATCATAAATAAATGATCAGAGAAAAGAAAGATGAGGAACTCATTTTTTAAAAATCTAATGCACTGTTACCTGCCTGGCTATTTGATTATTATTCACCTGACCTCCAGATGTTTCACTACCTTATTATTCTTTTGAGTGATCTTAAGAAGTACAAAAGCAGATGAGAAAGGTCAGGGGAGAATTTGTAAAGGAAGAGAAAATTCTAACTCGATTTAGAAGGCTAGTAGAAGACGAATTGTTGAACTTTCTTTTTTTTTTGTCCTTTTTGTAACCTGTAAGGGGATCGCAACCCTTGGCTTGGTGTCGCCCACGCCGCGCTCAGCTAGTGAGCGCACCGGCCATCCCTATATAGGATCCGAATCCGTGGTGGGACTTTTTGTAACCTGTAAGGGGATCGCAACCCTTGGCTTGGTGTCGCCCACGCCGCGCTCAGCCAGTGAGCGCACCGGCCATCCCTATATAGGATCCGAATCCGTGGTGGGAGCTGCGCTCCCAGCACCGCACTCTCCCAAGCGCGCCACAGGGTCGGCCCAAATTGCTGAACTTTCTAAAGGTGAGATGAAAGTGACTTAGGTTTGATTTTTTTGTTTGAAATGGTGGTGTTTCTTTTCTAAGACCACACTTTTCTTACTGCTCTTTCTTGCTTTTAGAGCTAGGCTAGTGGGGAGCAAGATGATAGTGGAATGTAGGGACACTATATAGGATGGGGAGAAGTATTTAAGCTTCTTTCTCTAAATGTTAATTCCCGTTCTTTGTTACTAAAAGTGGTGTTTCAGTCATTTGCATCTGGGTTCAAGAAGGTCTGGTTCTTTGCGAAGCTATTCTAATGACAAAAGGCATTCGCAGTGTTTTCCTATTGGATTAGTATTGGGGTTGACATCTATTTGCATGCTAAATGCTATATCATTGTTATCATTTGATATTTGTTAACTAGCCTTAATATACTCTTCATTAATTGGCATTTATAAATGTCCTAGTCTGTGCATTAGAAGGAACATCCTAAAAGGGAGCTAAGGTGGGAAACAGCCTTTTCTCACAAAGAGGGCTGCCTGGGAGCCTTCCTGTAAAGCCTTCTGTTTAAGCATTGCAAGGTCATTCTTTTAGTTGTTAGGATAGGACATGATAGTCTTGTAAAACATCTGCCAGTTAGACTTATGCTAATTGACCCTACAGGAGATTACGAAAATATAGATGTGATTCTCTAAAGGAATTGGAAATCTTTTAAAAACTGCATCAGTGAAATTGTTCCTTTCTCTATAGAATATAAAAACAAAATAAAAAAACCCCATCAAATCAAACCAACTTCCCCCCTTGGATCACAGCAAGTAGTAGTTTCAGGACAGAATCTATCAATGAGTAATTCCAGAGTTTCTGTCTCGTCTTAGTTGCTGACTAGGTATACAAACCTAGTCAAGTCAAATCACTTCTTACCTCAGTTTCTTCATCTTCAAAATGGAGATAATACCTACCTCATAAAGCAATTGTGAGAATCAATTGACATAATATGAGCAAAAATGTATTGCATGCCTAGCACATATTTGGCATGCAGCAAGTTTAAGTTGTTTTGGATATCCCTGGACTCATTTATGTAATAACAGCATTCCTCCCCCAAGAGGAGGCAGGTGCCTTCCTTCTCAGCTGTAAGGAAGTAAAGGGCCCAACGGTTCTCTAAAGCAACTGTCACAAGTGAGGTGACTTGTCACTGGAGGGAGGAGATGCTATCTACACTTAGTTCTTCTGAGAGTTTTTGATAGAATTGAGAGGCAGTGGCAAGGCCCCCTATACCAGTTTCAGTTGCAGGAAGGAGCCCTGCCCCATTTAAAAAGTCACAATTAGTGCTCTACAGGAGCAGGGGGCACTTCCTGAAAGGGGGGGCCGAAGTTAGCCCCAGTGCCTTCTCCATCTCTCCATCTGTCTGGAGGGTGATGTCAGGGACAAGACAAAATAATATGCAAGAAATCGCATTAGCCGGGCAGGCACAGATAACATAGTTTTACAAAGGAAATATATTCTGGTTTTAGGGCATAGATGAGGAGGGGGTAAGTGAGTGGTAGCGTTTGGAGTTAGTAAGGCAGAGTGTGGGCAGGCCCCACATAACACTGACAGTCCCCACTGAGGTGAGATTAGAGGAAAGTGAAGAGACATTTGTGGAAACGTTGTGGGCTGCATCAACAGGGAGGAGGGTGGCTACAAAAATTTTCTTGCAAGGTGGGAGACAGATGAGTTGCCCGTGGACCAGTCTGATTCGCTGAGGACTGCATCATCCCTGCGGACCTGGAACCTCCATGTTCCAGGGAAGTGGGGGGGTGGGTGGGTGGGTGGGGATTGAGATAGGAGGAAAAACACAGGAAGGATGCAAAGGGTTAGGGAGCCAAAAGAATTTAAAGGGCACATTGCCACAGTGACATTGCTAAGAAGCATCCTACCAATAGGAGGTAAAGGAGTGCCAGGAGAAATCTTCCTGTAATGATACACTCTTTGGGGGCAGCACTGGCTAATCACGTAGCAAGTTCTAGAACAGATAGTATAATAGTAGCTCTTGTGCAAAGGATGTGAAGCAGGCCTGCAAGAGTGAGAGGATAATCACTGGGGGAAAGATCATACTTCTGGGTTTGGGGGAAGAGCAGAGGTCCTGGAGATTTTCAGTTTTGTGGGTCCTAAAATGGATGAAGTGTGAGGAGATGTCAGGTTGGGGATTGAGTAGAGGGACCCCTCTGGCTTGATGTTAAGAGGTTTTTGGGTAAAGTCTCAGGTGCTAGTTTTACCAAGGATACGTGATACCAAGGGGCCTTTCCTAGTACTTTTACTGCCCTGGGGGTGGTGAGAAGTACTATATAAGACCCTTCCCAGCATGGTGAGAGGGGCTTTGGGATTCAGGTTTTAATATACACTTGCTGTCCCTGGCTCAGTTTAAAGTCTGAGAGACTGGTGGGGAAATATTGAGGTAATAGAAGGTTGGCCTGTTCCCTAAGAAGATCCCTAATGAGCAAAAGAGTAGGGAGATATTGGCCTAAAGGCGATGAGCTGGAAGGGAGAGGTGTGAGAATGAGGGGCCTACCATACATAAGTTCGAGTGGGCTGAGGCCTGTGTGCTTGCGGGGGGCACCCCGTAGGCGAGTGAGTGACTGGTGGGTAGGCAAAAATGAGGGATGATTTCTGAAGTAAGAGCATGCGTTACTGCTGTAGCATCCTCTGAAGTGCAGGGAAAAGCCTCAAACCAACCTGAAAAGGTATCTACTAAGGTTAAGAGATAGCATGTTCTTTTGTTGGGAGAGTAATATAAGGGCTGAAAAGGCATAGTAGGGGTTTATAGCCTATATGAACTGAATTATGGAAATCTCAGCTTGTGTAGTAGGGAGGACATAGTGACTGGAGAGAGTACACCAGTTGTTCTTTCTCTGTGCCCCCAACTGTTGGATGTGTTGTATTTCTTGAGGCGTGTATTGGGGTGAGGGCATAGGGGCCATGAGAAGGACCTGAGCAGGAGAGGAAGAGTGGGGGCCTGGTGACTGAGCAGCTTGTTTTGCGGTTAGATACACCAGTTTGTTTCCCTGGGCTATAGGGTCATTAGAGGTTTGGTGTCCTCTGCAGTGTATAACCCCAACCTCCTTTGGGAGTTGTGCAGCATTAATAGCTTGTGTTAGATTTACTACGACATAACCGCCCAGGGGGCGGGTGTGGAGGTGGCTCTCCCATCTATGAACTGTGTAATGGGATGTGGGAAGATGTGTGGAAAGGGATTGAGATAGAGATCTAAAGCCTCCATGCAATTGTGTTCTAATGGTCATGAGTGTTTTGTGATGAGAGTTGCTGGATTTTAAGAGAGGGTGAAGTTTAAATGAGAATCGGGAGTTTTCAATGAAAGTAAGGTGAATAAGTTGCAGGCAGGAAAGGGAGAGAATTAACTTGGCCTTATGGCTGAGAAGGTCTTGATTGTTTATTGCTCAAAAGTTAGTTTGGAGCTTTTTTGTGTTAAAAGGGTGGCTTCCGCCAAGGCCTGTAAACAGTGGCCTATCCTCGAGATGTGATGTCTATTTATTTAGAGAGGTTGGTAACTGGGGAGAAAATATCTCCTGACTTTTGTCCCAAAACCCCAGCTGCCAATCGTTGGGTATCAGTAGCAAATAGGATAAAAGGATGAGATAGATTTGGAAGAGATACAGCTGGGGCTGTGAGGAGAACGGCTTTTAATCACTGGAAGGGAAATTGAATGAGCTTTGTGGGATCTAAGGGAATGGCAGGATCCCCTTTGGCTGCCCCATAAAGTGATTTTACTATCATGCCAAAGTTAGGAATCCATAGGTGCAGATACCCTGCAAGCCCCAAGAAAGAAAGGATTTCACCCTTTGTGGTAGGAGTAGGGAGTTCAGAAATTAGACTCTTGAACTGAAGGAGAAGAAATTTGGGCCTTGCTGGGGGACACTTGATATCCCCTTGAGGCCAGGAAATTAAGGAGAGCAAAAGTGTGGGCCTGTGACTCCTCATAGGAGGGGCTACAATGGAGGAGGCCATCCACATATTGTATTAAAGTGCTAGAGGTTGGAGGAAGTTCAGACAAGTCTTGAGCTAAGGCTATCCCGAAACCCCTTAGGTAGTACTGTTCAAGTAAGTTGTTGGGAATGGCAGGTATCAGGATTAGTCCTGTACTAAGTGTTATGAGCCATTAGGCTTTATAACCAGAAGAATGGGTGTATTAAAAGGCAAGCAGGTAGGGTGTGAGAGATGAGAAGAAAGGAGTTTGTATATGATAGGTTTTAAACCTATTAGGTGTTTGTTATCGATGGGGTATTGTGGGACATCAGGGAACAAAAAGGGGTTCCATAATTTAACAAGTGTAGGGGAATGGCGCATAGCAGTGGAGGGAGAAGAAGCATCCCTTACTAGGGATTAACCTTGTCCGAGGGGGAGGGGAAGGTGGAAGCCTTAGGGGCCAGGTCTGGGTGGGCCTGTAACAGGAGTAAGTATTGTAGCTGGAGTTAAAGTGTTTAGGGTAAGAATAGCTTTGAATTTGAAAAGAATGTCCCATCCCAGTAAGGGGGCTGGGCATTGAGCCATAATTAAAATTTGTGTGTGAATTGGGTGTGATGTAGGTTGCAGGAAAGGGGTTGAGTGATCTGTGGATGGTATTCTGATCCCATGACACCTACTATTGTGATAGAGGATTAGGTTGTTGGTCCTGCATATTCAGGAAGGGTTGAGTAAATGGCCCCTGTGTCGATGACAAAAGAGATTGGCTTACCTGCTACAAAGTGAGTTATCATGGGCTCATGCGTGGTGATCTCTGTGGGGGCCTTGGGCCCTGGGCATCATCAGTCCTCCTCCTGGGCAAAGCCAAGAAGTTCCAGTAGGGATGGCCATGAAGCCAAAAGGGACAATTACCCGAAGAGAGAGGGGATCATCCACAACATCGGCCAAAACCCTTCCTGGGTTTCAGCACCATAATGAAAGAAAGTGAGACGAGATGCCAGGTACCTTTCAAGCTTTATTAAAGAAAGAAATCTGCCAGGCTGTGCTCAAAATGTAGGACAGCCCGGCAGATTTCTTTCTTTAGTAAAGCTTGAACGGTACCTGGCATCTTGCTCACTTTCTTTCAGAATTCAGTAGTTTCTAGTTGTGAGATCAAATTGTTTTGTCTTTCTGAACCTCATTTTCCTTTAATATAAGACCAATAAAGCCCACTTCATACAGTGGTGGTTGGAATTCAGTTTCTAGTATAGTCTAGGAAATTTTTGTTGAATCTGAATTTGAATGTTAAATTCGTAAAACCTTATATAAATATGTGAGTTTTGCTAGATCTTTTGGACACAAAGCAGTGGTATCTTTTTTAGGAACGTATAGTAGGGGGAATATCGTAAGGAAAAGTAAATATCTAGGGTGTTTTTGTGGGGGACTCTACAATAGCTTACGGCATTTATATTTAATGTAATTCATTGGGATAGTAGGGAAATTATGGACTCAAAGGATTTATTTTCACTTCAAATAGCCACTTCTAGAAGGAGTAAGAATAGAGCACTATTAGGAAGTCAGACACTTGAACAGAGCTCTTTCTTTCCTTTTATTCTTTTTATCTTAGGTGATTTGAGATTTTAATGAGACTTCAGTATACAATAATGGTTTTGTAGGAAGATCTTGGAAAATTAATGAGTACTGAAAATTTCCTAGTTCGGTAATTACCAGAGAAAGAATGAATAAACCAATATTATTAAAGTTTAGTGTGAAAATTAAGGTCAGGATTCAAATGAATTGTGTTAAATGAACTATGAATTAAATCAATATTATTGTTGAGATTAAGTGTGTTAAATCAATATAATTTCTTTGATATAATCACAGACTAGAAATCAATGTATGTGTGGTATAGTGTATTAATGAAGGGTTGCAGAATGATTAACTAGGGAGCTTGTATTTTTAAGGATATTATAGTATCATGAATTTCAGTTAGATTTAGTTAGTTTGTGTGAATCACTTTCTTAAATATTTAGCAACAAAATATTGCCTCTGTATTTTGTAGCAGTTGAATCAGCTTTTGTAGCAGTTGAGTCAGCTTTTGTATATATCTACATGAATGTAAATTTTAACTTTTTTTTTAACATGTTAACAAAGTTTAGGAGATAATTTAGCATACTGTTTGCTAATCACTTAAGCAATGCCAGTTTATTATTTTATTTGATGTTATGGCTCCTTATTAGGTGCTTATTAACTGTCCTGAAAAAATTGCACAAGTAGAGAATAGTCCTTACATGCATAGCCCTTACCCCCAAGGAAAAATATAAGAGAAAGTAGAATCAAAACTGAATTGTAAAAACGTTAAGTGCATATGGCTGTGTTTAAGTATTTTTGTTGTAGGCAAAGGGTTTGTAGAGTTTGAGTAAATGCATTAAAGGTATATGCAAAAAACCCTATTTTTCAAGAGTTTTTTTGGTAATATGTTTGTTTTTTAAAGAAACCAGATACTTAAATATATAAGTGGGTAATTATTTTTCTAACTGTTTACATTATGCATAATAGCTTAATGTTAAGAAGTATTAGAATTCTGTTATTTTACATTTACAGAGTATTATTTGGGAGAATCATAAAGTAATATTATAGCGATACATATTTTCTCCCCTTTTTATTGTGGTAAAATGTACTTAACACTAATTGCCATTTAACCATTTTAAGTGTATAATTCAGTGTCACTAGGTTCATTCATATTGTGCACCCATCACTACCATTCATCTCCAGAACTTTTTCATCATCCCGAACTGAAACTTAGTATCCATTAAACAATAATTCCTCATTCTCACTGACCTCCAGCCCCTGTAAGCACTATTCTACTTTCTGTCTATATGATTTTGACTGTTCTAAATACCTCATATGAGTTGAAACATACACTATATGAGGATACTTCAGAAAGTTCATGGAAAGATTCAGATTATCTTTTTTTTTTTTTTTTTAGAAGATGACCGGTAAGGGGACCTTGACCCTTGACTTGGTGTTGTCAGCACCACGCTCTCCCAAGTGAGCCATGGGCTATCCCTATATAGGGATCTGAACCCGTGGCCTTGGTGTTATCAGCACTACACTCTCCCAAGTGAGCCATGGGCTATCCCTATATAGGGATCTGAACCCGTGGCCTTGGTGTTATCAGCACTACACTCTCCCAAGTGAGCCATGGACCAGCCCTTCAGATTATCTTTTAATTTTACATTTCCATGAACTTTTTGAAGTACCATAGTATGTTCTTTTGTGACAGCCTTGATTCACTTTGTCTTCAAGGTTCATCCACGCTGTAGCATGTATCAGAATTTCATTTCTTTTTAAGGCTGAGTAATAATATTCCATTGTATATACAGTCAGCCTTTCATATCTGTGGGTTTCACATCCATGGATTTAACCAACCATGGATCGAAAATATTTAGGAAAAAATTGTGTCTGTACTGACTATGTACAGACTTTTTTCCTGTCATTATTTCCTAACAATGGAGTATAATAACTATTTATATAGCATTTACATTATATTAGGTATTATAAGTAATTAAGAGATGATTGAAAATATACACAGGGATATGCATAGGTTATATGCAAATACTATGCCATTTTATATCAGGAACTTGAGCATCTGCAGATTTTGGTATCCATGGGGCTTCCTAGAGCCAGTCCTCCATGGACACCAAGGGATGATTATACCACATTTTGTTTATCTGTTCATTCGCCAATGGACATAGGGTTGTTTCTACCTGTTGGCTGTTGTGAATAATGCTGCTATGAACATTGGTGTGCAAATATGTGTTTGAGTATGATAATATATTTTTGTATATCAGTTAAAAATATTTGGGGTAACAAAATTCTACTTAAATGGTCTAGATAAATACCTGAAATTTTGGTGATATCAGCAACTATTTATTGAATGCCTTGTGTATCACAAATATTGGGAATATGAAGAGTTATAACATCATGATACTATTTTTGAAGAATGTACACTCTAATAAGAATAGGACATTTTTAAAAAAATGCAGTACCTGGTATCATATACTCTTTGAAGGTGAAGAGATAGCCACAGTCTGACTCAAACTAACATACTTTCTCACCAAGATTTTTACTTGTCATCCTAAACAGAAGGCGGAATACATGGCCATAATCAAACATGCACATATTCCATTCAAGCATATGCATTTGACATTCAAGCATAAATTTTTGGGTGATCATATTAAAATGGAAATTGGATCATGACATACCTCTAAATAGTTTCCAAGGATCATATGTATAGGTGGCTTACATTCCTTTGGTGTTTCACCTTTGGTTTTTCAGTTGTCTATTTTTTTCCCCTTTACAGAGTATTTTTCCTAAAAAAGCAAAATAAATCTTTTATAAATTCAGTCATAGCTTTGCAGTTTAATTGAACTTTTAGGGTTTTTCTATGTGTGCCAGCTGGACCTTTTGGACTTTAGCAGTGGAATACCAGCTTGAGTCCTCTTACTCTTTCCTTCCACTGAAATGTTAGAACAAAGGAAAACATAGAGCCAGCTGTTATAATCACATTTCTTTTGAGTGATGTTTTGAAGGTCAAAGGAACTTTTAAAAACACAGCTAAGCAGAGCTTCTAAAAGGTAACGGTAATACTGGTTTTTCTCCCCCATATTTATATACTTGGCTCTCCATTGTGAGCCTGAACTTTGAGTTGTAAAGGCTCAACACTCTGTAGGGTAGCCTGGCCCTAAATAAAAAGATTTTCTCATAGCCTTCAATCTCTGAATTTTTATGATTCTGTAAGCCTCTTATGAATCCTTGAAGAAAATGAAAACAAAACTAATTTCAAAGTTAAAACTTAAAAAAGGAGGTAATTGCAGAAGTGAAGAAGGCTGAGTGAACAAGGATGGCCAGCTATTCATTCAACACACATATGAAGGCCTACTATATACTGGACACTCCAATAAGCACTGGAAATAAAGTGATGATTAAAGTAGACTCAGTCCTTGCACTCATGGAACTTAGAATGTTTAGAACAGTGTGCAGTGGCATATACTAGGCACTTAATATATTTACATGAATGAATGTCTGTTTTGTGGAGAATGATTTGGAGTATGGGGCATTTTATTGAGGAATTGGAGATTGTCCCATTCATTGTGTTAGACATGTATTATTTTTTAAAAATGGAAACAATTTATTAATAGGGAAAATAGTTAAGTTATGGTAATACATAGAAGGTAGTATAGTAGAGCCCTTAAAAATAGTGATATATATATATATATATATATATATATATATATAT
>NW_007728806.1:81656-85969 GCF_000696425.1 Galeopterus variegatus
ATATATATATATATATATATATATATATATATATATATATGTATATATATATATGTATGTATGTATAGGCTGACATAGAAAGATGTTTTTTACCTAATATCAAATTAAACAAAGTAGGCTATAGAATAGGATGTATGGAATGATTCTTTTAATGTAAGTTTACCTACATTCATGTAAAAATGTCTCAAGATATAGTGGAGAAATAATGATTCTTCTAGGAGGTAAGTTTTTCTGGTATGCTTTTCTGTGATTGTTTCTTTTGTTTTACCATAAGTATGTGCTGCTATTTAAGAATAAAGCTATTTTAAAACAATCAGCGCAGTAAAAAGCAACCTACAGAAAGGGAGAAAATATTTGCAAACTATGCATCTGAAAAGGGGCTAATATCTAGAATATACAAGGAATTCAAGCAACTTAATGGTTTAAAAAAATAATCTGATTAAAATATCAGCAAAGGAGCTGAGTAGACACTTCTCAAAAGAAGACATACAAATGGATAATAGGTATATGAAAAAATGCTCAATGCCACTAATCACGGAAATGCAACTTAAAACCACATTGAGATATCATCTCACCCCAGTTAGACTGGCTACTACCAGAAAGATAGAAAATAACAAATGCTGGCAAGGATGTGGAGAAAATGGAACCCTTATTTATTGTTGGTGGGACTGTAAATTAGCATAGCCATTATGGAAAACAGTATTGAAGTTTCTCAAAAAACTGCAGATAGAACTACCAGTGAACCAGCCGTCCCTCTACTGGGTATATACTCAAAGGAATGGAAAGTATCATGTCATAGGGATACCTACACTCACATGTTTATCACAGCTCTGTTCACAATAGCCAAGATATGGAACAAACCTAAATGTTCATTGACAGGTGATTGGATAAAGAAAATGTGGTACATGTACACAATGGAATACTACTCAGCCATAAAAAAAATGAAATTTTGCCACTCATAGCAACATGGATGAGCTTGAAGAAAATTATATTAAATGAAATAAGCCAGGCACAGAAAGAGAAATACTGCACATTCTCACTCATATGTAGGAGCTAAAAAATCAGACAAGAGAAAGAAATAAAGGATATCCAAATAGGAAAAGACAAAGCCAAAATTTCTCTGTTTGCAGGTGGCATAATCCTATATATGGAAAACCCAAGAAACTCTACCAAGACAAGAAAAGCTCTCCTTAAGCCAGAGAGCACAAAGGGCCTGCCTGCATAATTTGCATAGCCCCAGCCCAGAATAAAGCCTTTCCAGAACCAGGCAACTTAACTCTCTCATGCATGCATCAAATGTAACACCTTCAGAAGTCTGCCTGACTCTTTTCCCAACTTCCAAATTTACAACGAGCCCTACAGCCCAATATGAAGCTTCCTGGGGCCTTCTTTTAGTCAACAAATGGGATGGGGTTGCAGGGAATTAGACAAATTACATGGAGCAGGGTCGGCGCTCTATTATCAGCACATAAAATGTGTCCTTCCACAGAAACAGAGCAGTGTGCAAAGCTGCATGCACAATAATATTTGCCGAAGAACAGAATAGAAAATAAGTACATAAATAAGCAAGTCTACAAGTAGGCAAGTGGTTGAATTATTTTTGGCACATCCATATAATAGAACACCAAGCAACTATCAGAAATGATGTTCCAACATTAAACGACAAAATATTTTCACAACTGGATCCTTTCACAATATGAGAACATTCAGCAAAAAGAAGTCAAACCCACCCACCCACTGACACATGGGCTAAAAACAAAACAAAAACAAAACAGAAATAGAAAATACCCAAGTATTTAGTGTTGTCATTTAAGCACTTCTTGCCTTCGTCATTAAACGAGTGGTATCCTGTAAAAGAGCGTAGTACAGTGCCTGACATATTACAAATAATTCTAAGTAATGTGCCAATGAAGTAATTACGAATGTCGTTTAACAGGCAGTTTTTCCTTATTATGACCACTTTTATATGCATTGTTTGTATTAGCTGTACAATATCCTATGACATGGACGACCTGATTTACTCAACTGTCTCCCCACGGTTGGACGTGGAATTTGGACAAGATCATCTAAACGTTCCCAAGAATAACTCTCTGCTTCTAAAACTCGTGGTTCTAAATCTTTTGGGGTCTTGCAAATTTTGGAAAACATCACGAAACAAGACTCAGCCCCAGATTTAAAAAAAACAAAAACAAAAAACACGCATATGAACGAATGCAAAACATCCGCAATTCTAGGGGATCGCGGACCCCTCCACACCCATCTAAGGGGTCCATGGACCTGGGCTGTGAGCTTGAACGCAGAAAGGGGGCGCTAACGGGGCACGTGCAGCGAGGGTCGGCGGGAAAAGTAGTCCACAGCCACAAAACCAACAGACCGACGCCGGGTTGAGATGTTTCGGTTCTTCTAAAGCCCGAGGCCCTCCCGGCCACGGCGTCGGCTCCCGCACGGAACCCAGAGGGCCTGGAAAGCTCTGGAGCCCCTCACCTGCCGCCTTCTTTGGGTCCAGGTACTACGGTAGCTGCACCCTCCGTGTCCCAGAACTCGCTTCCACCCTGGTACTGGCGGACTCGCCGCCCGGAGCCGGAAGATGGCGCAGGCGAACAAAGTGCCGCTGATGCTGCATCATGATTGGGTCAGCGCCGCAATCTGTCCTGGGAAACGTAGTCTCTAGGCGCAAAACCCGAAGCCCAGCCTCGAAACCAGATCTCACGATGGCGACGGGTCTGGAGCGGCCGTGCCAGGAGACAGCGCGACCCTGAGAAGTGTGCGCTGTGATACCAGAGTACTGTACTATTTGCATTTCCAAGAGCAACAAAAAACGAATAAATCTTTCAACAACTAACCTACAACGACAAACAAGCAACAACAGGTTCGAGGTTTTAGGGCCGACACAAAAGAAGANAAAAAAAATCAGTAGCAGTTTTATATTCCAACAACAAGCAGAAAAAGAGATCAAGACAACAAGCCCATTTACAATAGTCACCCACCCCCAAACAAAACAGACAAAACCTAGAATAAATTTAACCAAGAAAGTGAAAGATCTTTACAATGAGAACTACAAATCATTGTTAAAAGAAATTAAAGAAGACACCAAAAGTTGAAGAGACACTCCTTGTTCATGGATTGGAAGAATCAACGTAGTGAAAATGTCCATACTACCCAAAGCCATCTACACATTCAGTGTGATCCCCATCAGAATACCAAGGGCATTCTTCACTGAAATAGAAAAAACAATCCTAACATTCATAGGGAACAACAAAAGACCCCCAATAGCCAAAGCAATCCTAAGCAAAAAAAATAAAGCTGGAGGCATTACACTTCTGGGCTTCAAATTATATTATAAAGCTATTGTAACCAAAACAACATGGTACAGGCATAAAAACAGACACTCAGACAGTGGGACAGAATAGAGAACCCAGAAATCAACCCACATATTTCAGCAACCTGATCTTCAACAAGGGCACCCAGAACATACAATAGGGAAAGGAGAACCTCTTCAATAAATTGTGCTGGGAAAACTGGATATTCATATGTAGAAAAGTGGAACTAGATCTGTACCTCTCACCATATACCAAAATCAACTCAGTATGGGTTAAAGACTTAAATATAAGACCTGAAACTTTAAAACTCCTTGAAGAAAACATAGGGGAAACACTGTAGGATATAGGGCTGAGCAAAAACTTTAAGAGTAAGACCCCAAAAGCAAAGACAGCAAAAGAAAAACCATAAACAAATGGGATTATATCAAACTAAAAAACTTCTACATGAGCCACAAAACCAACAGACCGACGCCGGGTTGAGATGTTTCGGTTCTTCTAAAGCCCGAGGCCCTCCCGGCCGCGGCGCCGGCTCCCGCATGGAACCCAGAGGGCCTGGAAAGCTCTGGAGCCCCTCACCTGCCGCCTTCTTTGGGTCCAGGTACTACAGTAGCTGCGCCCTCAGTGTCCCAGAACTCGCTTCCACCCTGGTACTGGCGGACTCGCCGCCCGGAGCCGGAAGATGGCGCAGGCGAACAAAGTGCCGCTGATGCTGCATCATGATTGGGTCAGCGCCGCAATCTGTCCTGGGAAACGTAGTCTCTAGGCGCAAAACCCGAAGCCCAGCCTCGAAACCAGATCTCACGATGGCGACGGGTCTGGAGCGGCCGTGCCAGGAGACAGCGCGACCCTGAGAAGTGTGCGCTGTGATACCAGAGTACTGTACTATTTGCATTTCCAAGAGCAACAAAAAACGAATAAATCTTTCAACAACTAACCTACAACGACAAACAAGCAACAACAGGTTCGAGGTTTTAGGGCCGACACAAAAGAAGA
>NW_007728806.1:90879-96504 GCF_000696425.1 Galeopterus variegatus
CATAATAATCAACTACATTGTATATTGACAAAATAAAAATAATAATAATAATAAAAAAAAAACTTCTACACAGCAAAGGTAACAGTCAACAAAGTGAAAAGACAACCTACAGAATGGGGGAAAATATTTGCAAACTATAAATCTGACAAGGGATTAATATCTAAAATATACAGGAACTCAAACAACAGTAAAAAAAACACCAAATAACGTGATTAAAAAACGTGTAAAGGAACTGAATAGACATCTCTCAAAGGAGGACATACAAATGGGCAATATGTACATGAAAAAACACTCAGCACCACTAATTATCAGGGAAAGCAAGTTAAAACCACTTTGAAGTATCATCTTACCCCAGTTAGACTTTCTGTTATAGAAAAGAATAATAAATGCTGGTGAGGATGTGTAGAAAGGGGAACCCTTCTGCACTGTTGGTGGGACTGTAAATTAGTATAGCCATTATGGAAAATGGTACAGAGTTTCCTTAAACAACTACAGATAGAACTACCATATGATCCAGATATTCCATTACTGTGTATATACCCAGAGGAATGGAAATCATCATGCTGAAGGGATACCTGCATTCCCGTGTTCATCGCATGTCTACTCACAATAGCCAATTTATGCAATCAACCTAAATTTCCATCGACAGATGACTGGATAAGGAAAAAGTGGTATATATACACAATGGAATACTACTCAACCATTAAAAAAGAGTCAAATTCTGCCATTTGCAGCAACATGGATGAACCTGGAGAAAATTATGTTGAGTGAAACATCCCAGTCAGCGAAAGAAAAATAACCACATGTCCTCACTCACAAGTGGGAGCTGAATTAATAAAGAAATAAACAATAATGAAAGAAAGAGAAAGAAACATCAGTCACAATAATACATTGAACTTTTAGAAGGAGAGAACAGAACTGCGGTTACTAGAAGTGGGAGGGGGTGGAGAGGAAGGGGTATTAATGGGAAATTAATTAGAAATAGGTTAATGGACACAAAAAATGATTATGTATTGAAATGATGAATAAGGTAACTATCCTGACGTGACCATCACATACTGTACACAACTATTCATAGTCAACTTTGTACCCCCTAAATATGTATAATTAATTATGCTTCAGTAAAAAAACAAAACAAAACAAAAAAACATAAATAATAATAAGTTGGACTGTTAAAGAGAGAGAGAAAAACTGGTTACTAGAGGCAGGGAAGGGAAGGTTGAGAGGGGTTGGTGAGAAGCTGATTAATGGACACAAAATTATAGCTAGGTAGGAAAAATAAGCCTTATTGGTATATGGTTGACCCAGGAATCTATAATTAAGAATGATTTACTGCATGTTACCAAAGACTAGAAGAGAGGAGATCAAATGAGTACATCACAAAGAAATGATGAATTTTGCAATGATAAATATGCTAATTATCCTGAATAAATCATCACATGTGTACATTGTATACATGTATTGAAATATAAGTCTGTACTCCATAAATATATACAATCGATATGTTTCAATAAAAAATTAAAAAAAGTAAACAAGGAAACAAACAAAAAAGAAGTTATTTTAAAACGTTTTTGGATAAATTAACTCTTTTTTAAACTTAATATCTGCATTGATAAACATAGTCCTGTAAATGTAAAATGTATGTACATTAAAGAATTCTGCATTTTCGTTCTGGAAGAATATAGTTAACCAGAAGGAAATTCCTTTAATGATTAATGTTTACCTTTAACATTTAACATTTACTTGTAACATTCAGAGGTTATAGTTTTAAAATGAACAGTAGCATTTTAAAATGTGTGTGATAGTAGGAATATTTAACAGTAATTTTAATTTTGTTTTGAGATACTTTGAAGTATGTCTACATAATAAATAACGGATAACTGAAAATTTCTTAGCTTTTTGTGTATTTATTTTTATTTCTTATTTTACCTTTAAAAAGGAATTAAAAACTCAGTTTAATTTCAAGAGTTTGGATAGGATATAGAATATAGGCCACTGGCTTAGTCCATTTTGTGTTGCTGTAACAGAATACCTGAGACTGGGTAGTTTATGAAGGAAAGAGGTTTATTTGACTTACTATTCTGAGACAGCTGCATCTTATGTGGGCCTCAGGCTGCTAATATTCATGGCAGAAAGCAGCAGGCAGCTAGTGGGTACATGCAAATCACATGGGAGAGGAAGAAAAGAGAGAGAGAGAGAGAGAGAGGAGGAGGTGCCAAGGTCTTTTAAACAACCTGCTCTTGCAAGAACTTATAGAGGGGGAACTCACACACTACCTGCTCCCCAGGGAGAGCATTAATCCATTCATGAGGGATCTATCCCTGTGACTCTGGTCCCAAAACTGCCACCTTGGGGATCAGATTTCCACATGAATTTGGGGGGACAACACATCCAAACACTATCAGCCACATTTTATATTTTATAATCACAAACTATTATAAATACAAAATAAAGAAAAAAAGATAGTGATATGTTAGGGTAAAAGCATTATAGAAACCTAAATGCTGTTTTCTACATCTGATGGTTCTCTACCATTTCATTTATAGAAAGAATCTGTATAATCAAAGTATTCACTTTCATGCTCCCACATGGGAAGTGGTAGGTGAATATCAATAGGAATACAGTTTATTGTCTGCTTCTCCACTCAGAAATAGCCCTGTGTCTGTCCAGTCTACACTCAGAACTTTGTATTCATAAGCAGCCAGATCATAGAGAGGAGCCTTACAACTTCTTGTATCCCACAGCTTGACAATGTTATCTAAAGAACTTGAAATCAGTTGCTGTTCATGGGTAGGAGACCACTTTACTGATGTGACCCAGTCTGTATGTGAGGTTAGGAACAGAGACACCAAAGAACCATCTTTAGTTTGGGGATCCCACAGTCTGGTACGCCTATCTGTGCTTCTAGATGCCAAATGTTTACAAAGTGGAGAATAGGAAATACAGTTAAACAGTTTATTTCCTGTCAAATTGACTTAAGACTGCCAAACTCAATATCCCACACTCTAATTGTGTGGTCCCTGGATTCACTGGAAATTTCTTCATTATCTGAACACAGAACTGAGGAAATGGTTTTCTTATGGCCAGAGAGGGTCACCATGGGAGTCCTTGTTAGTCCCAACTGCTCTGTTTTCTGTTTCTTTCTTGATCTCTTTGTGGATTCCTCCATTTCATCTTCCTCATCTGTAGGGACTATAGACCAGATCTTTAGTATCTTATCCCAGGAGCCACTGCAGATTTAGTTCTGGAGCTATTAACAGTTATAGAATCCACACTTCCAGCATGACCTCTGAAGCAGTGTAGAGCTTTCACTTTGTTTCTTTTACATTCCACTCTCATAAGAGAATAGTCTGATGCATAGAGGCACTCAGTAATAAGCAAGACAAACTTGTCTTTTTTCACCCAGGCCACATCTTTTACAATGTCCGTGTGTCCCACAATTATCATTATTGACTTTCCTTCCAAGGACCAGATTCGAGAAGTCTTATCTTATGAACCATTCAAGATCCATTCCTCTGCCCCTTTAATTGATCTTATCCAGTCATCATGGAACATGCATTGCTCTGGCTGGGGTGCAGTGTACTTCTCCATGTAGTCTAGTTCCACAGCTTCTTCCGATGAGATGTTCTCCAGTTCCATGTGTTTGACCAAGGGCATTTGCAGAAACTGGCCCTTGATAAGGAAATCAAACTCCACATGTTTGTGGAACTCATTTTTGGCCTCCAGGAATTTATCAGTGATATTACTAATGTCAGCAATTTCAGAGGCAGCTAAGATTGTGGAGGGGACACCATCTACTGCATATTTCTTGTCAGTATTGAAGCAAGTCTGGAGCTGGACCATGGTGAGGAGTACATACAAGACTTGCCCACAGGAAAGTATGGGTTAGTAGTCAGAATGGGAACTCTTGTCTCTTAGGACTACAAAAAGAGAGAGCTCAAAATTAGACTACACAGGTATGCCAGAAGCTGCAGTAGAAGCCTGGCTTCCACTTTCTTTCCTCAGGTCTCCTCAGCAGCTTTTTTTGTGTATTTAAAAACAGTTTGGATGTAGTTATTAATAGATAGTAGATTGAACTACATTTTTAATCTGAAGATATTGGTTTTCTCCTTTGTTTATTATGACTACTGATTTTCTTAATAGAGGAGAGAAGGCATGCTTTTGGGGAGTCTATTATATTATCTATTCAATATTCTTAGTTTTGATGGCATAATAGGACATATTAAATTATTACCACATGACTATTTTCTTCTTGATTTCTTTCAACAACATGTTTTTATCAGAAATTAATGGACTAATAAAAAAATGTTCCATTCTACACATAGATTGCTTGTAACAAATTCATTTTATTAGAAATGTTAAAGTAACCTTTTTTTTTTATCCTCCAAAAGATCATGTTGAGTCTAGTTAATTGGAGTTTCAAAACATATGTGATCTGGTTTGAAAACTCTGTCTCTGGGTCTGTTTAACTTTTTAGATTATATTATTTAAAAAGGTTAACATTTAAAAAAAAAGGTTAACATTGCTTAGGTGGAAATAAAAGTATTATTCCTTTTCAAAACAAAAGTTTTATTTTTCAGACAACACAGTCCTTTGGATTCTGATA
This sequence comes from Galeopterus variegatus, assembly GCF_000696425.1. Classification (NCBI taxonomy): domain Eukaryota; kingdom Metazoa; phylum Chordata; class Mammalia; order Dermoptera; family Cynocephalidae; genus Galeopterus; species Galeopterus variegatus. The sequence goes on from NW_007728806.1 coordinate 95,486, forward strand.
GACCAAATTTGAAACAGTTCTTTCGTTTTTGTTTTTTTTTAGATATTTAGCTGTAAGTGCCATAATTCAATAATATCTTCGGAAACTATAAGCATATGATGCAGAGGTAACAGACTGTAAACCTTGAAGGTAATTTTAGATCTTTCTCTTTCTCTTTTTACTTTTTAACTTCTGAAAAAGTAAGATGCTTGTAATAGTTCAGTGAATATGGTAATTTAAAATCCTGGTAGAATAGTACATCTCATTTTGTCTTCATTTTTTAAGGTGAGATAATTTGTATCATGGAGAATAAATTGCTATGTTAGAGGTTGACTCTCTTTTAGTATAAAAATATTAATCTTGTTTAGTAATGTAACTATTTTAAATGCTTTAAGTGTTGAAAAATAATTTATAAGAAAAACTGAAATGCCTAAATTAATGCCTTAAACATGAATGATAGCATTTAGAATTGACATTTTAAATTGTTACATGAAGACATGTATATAGATAAAAAACAGTATATATATTAGTGCAAACGAAATTAATGGTTTCTCCTTTTATACACTCTTATAATACTTGTACTTTCCTTCATTGCATTCATTTATTCATCAGTATTTATTGTCTGCTATATTCCTGGCATCAAGTGATACCAGTGAACAAAATAGACAGAAATTATTGATCTGATGGAACTGATATTCTAGTGGGTATACAGATACTGAACAAATACATATGGTCCGATGGTGATAAAATTCTAGAGAAAAATAAGTACATCAAGGTAGGTGATAGGGAAAGTTGGATTGGGGAGCATGCCTTTTTTATATAGAATGATCAGGGAGGGTTTCACTGAGAAGGTGATAGTTGAGTGATGCTCTGAATTTGATGAGGGACGCTGCTATGGGGATAATTGGGGAAGTTTGTTTCAGGCAAGTTCAAAAGCCTTGTGCTGAGTGTAGGCTCAGCATATTTAGAATCATAAGAAATTAGTTGTGTAATTATTTGTTTCATTTTTGCTTTCCTGGTAGATTTTTTTTTTTTTTTTT
>NW_007728806.1:97489-105655 GCF_000696425.1 Galeopterus variegatus
GGATCGCAACCCTCAGTGTTGCGCCCGTACCGGACCGGGACCGGCTACGGGATCGCAACCCTCAGTATTTGCCCCCGCACCTCGCCCAGCCAGTGAGCGGCGGGTCTGTATGTGGGATCCGAACCCTCGTCGGGAGCGCCGCTGCGCTTCCCAAGCGGCGCACTGTAGCAGTGCGCCACCGGGCCGGCCTATTTCCTGGTAGATTCTAAGACACAGGTCTTGCTCAACATGATATCCTTGGCACCCAGTATAGTACCAAACACAGGATAGGCAATGGATAAATATGGGGACATTTTAGAGTAATCTTTTTATTTCTTATTTTTAAGCTCACACTACTAAAATATCTCAAGTCTTTGTAGATCATCTAGATCAACTCTTTTTTGATGTTATGCATAAGAAAACAGGAAAGCTCTTTAGAGAGCTCCGACTCTTCTAAAAGTCACAGTTAATAGTAACCTTCAGATGGCAAAGATTTTTTATCTCTTGTTCTAACTCTAGTCCATTAATGGGAGATCCTTTTATTTTGGATGTCTGATCTATACATGGGAAGATACTTGCTGTGGAAGACCTCCTTGCAAAAGTCCCCGAAGTGAGAGATATACAAAAACGTATTTAAAAAAAAAAAAGAGCAGACATTTCAGAAATTAGGCTTTGGAATTAGGTTGCTAGGTTGAAATTCCTGTTTGACACTTGGTAGCTGCATGATTTTCTCCCTTTCCCAATGTCACATTTTAATGCTGTGGTTTTCTTATCTGTAAGACAGATACTGTTATTCCTGTATGGTATAAATGTTTTATACCATAAACATTATCTTAATACATTTATAATACATTTATGGTAAAAATGTATTATACCATAAACATTATCTCTTGCATAGTGGGATTTTCTCATAAATCTTTTAGTTTACTATTTCAGACTGTTATTTTCTTTTCTTTCTTTTTTAGGATTTATGATTAAGAGCATAGGACTTTGAAATCAGGCATACTTGAGTTCTATAAAAGTTTAATTCTTAAAGTTACTTGTTAGCATTTATCAAACTTATTTAACTAATGAGGGAATCATTAGAAAGACAAAAGGACTGCTTTCAAAAGTATTTGAGTGTCAGGAGTTCGTGTATTCATTTAGGAAAAGGATGCCAAATGAATTCAATTTAGATCTCATCAAGATCATCTCCAATATCATAACACTGGATTTCATTAGAATCTCCAGGAACATATATATATATTTTATTTTATTTTTTATTTTTGTATCGCTCTCTCACTTCAGGAACTTTTCTCCAAAATTTATGTTGCCTCCCCCTGCCACCATATACCCCCCTCTAGCCCCTACATAGAGTTTGCCCTATTATTAACCTCATTCATTAGTGTGGTACATTTATTATAATTGAATTAATAGTAACATATTATAAGCAACTGAAGTCCATAGTTTACATAGGGATTCACTCTTGGTACTGTACATTCAATGGGCTTATTTTATTTTTTGGCAGCTGGCCAGTATGGGGATCTGAACCCTTGACGTTGGTGTTACAAAGGTGTGCTCTAACCAACTGATCTAATAGGCCAGCCCCTGCCTTCGTGTTTTTGAATTCTGATCTCTGTCTTTTCAACTCAGCAATGGCACTGGATTGTATTTGGGTTTCCCCTCCTACATACTGCAGTCCCAAAAGAAATCTCAGGCAATTATAAGGCTCATCTGTTTTGTTCTCCTTTTTCAGAAATCAGTTTTGAGCTGCCTATTGTCAAATGTCAGATACATAGTTTGTCCAATTTTCTAGTTATTTCCATTTGGAGAGTAATTCTGGACGCTATCACTCCCTCATGGGTGAAAGTAGAGGTCTCTTGACACTTTTATATGGAGAATAATGTCCTTAGCAAGTGATACGTCCTGCCCATTTCAAATTGAGTTCAAATATTATTCTATTTAAAGATTCTTTTAAAAAATATTGCATAAATTAAATTTGTTAGTAACAACATTTCTGACATTTCTTTTATTTTCAGCTGTAAATAAAGCCTGCATTGGCTGTTTTTCATCTAATATTTGTTACCAGTTAACTGATGCATTAAATTAAAGTTGGTGTAACTTTAATGATTTATAATAGCTGATTCTTTTTGGTGCTCTTATGCCTCACTGAAGATCACTGCCTGATTTATGGTGTCTTTTTTCCTTCCTTCCACAAAATTTAATACACCAACAATAAAAAAGAAATACTTAACTGTTAATTAATATAGGAACATTTTACCAATATAAAGAGATACATTGAATTGGTATTAATTTAGTATTGTTCATTATTTCTTTAAAACTTTCCCAATTACTTTAAAAGCATTGGCAATTGGAATTAGGATGCAAACATTAATTTTTGTGAAGTAATTGAGATTGTCTCATTAAGTATGAAATTAAGAAAAAAGGATGTATTCGGTGAAGAATGATACACTGATCCTAAGTTTTTTTTTTTTTTTTTTTTTTTTTTTTTTAAGGTTATGAGGTGCTGATGAAAGTTAAATTAATGGCTTTCATACATATGGTTGACTTAGTTGGTGACATGAGCTTCTTTATTATTTATTGCTTACAGTGTTTCAGTTACTGTAATAGGTATAAGGTGCACCCTACCTCATGGTCATTGTATGTCTATGCTGTTCTTGGAAGAGGGACTTGAGATTCTTAGGGTTATGTTTAAAGATGAGCCAGTATTAGCATTTGATTGGTATGTTGTGTGCCTAGGCTTTACAAAGGCACTTGTTGACTCTGGCAACAGAAATCTTAAGAAAAAACCCTGAAGAAATTTATAGCTATAATTTCCATCTCTCAAGGAATGAAGGTCAGGGTTGTGATTATAGGTAAGAAAACTACAAATGCATTAATTCTGATAAATACCGAACAAAATGTCAGAATTTGATTTCATTACTTTTTATTTCTTAAAAATTTTTTTCTTATATCTTTAAAAATTACTGCTTCTAGATATATCCATTGAATTTGGTATAGCAAATATTTATCCCTTAATTTTTTGATAGCCCGTGTAAAATGCAGACATCTAATTATTCAAGATCTTTTAGATACTAATGACCATTCACCTGTGAGAAAATTCACACTCATGTATGACAGTCACTAGATATATTTGCCAAAGGTGCTTTTGTTTTTGGTTTGTTATTGCTAAAAGAGATAGGTCTACCTGTAGTGTTACCTAGGAAATGTAAATTGCACTGGGTTTCATCCATCTAAATTGCAGTCCATTGAAATTCATGGATGTTTCTTATTTTGGTAGTGTGTTCCCTTGCAACACTGCCCCTGAAGAGTTATAATTCCTTGGTCAGCCAAATCATGTTGCTTTGATTCATTTGGAGTTGAGAACAAGCGCTCCATTGTTAAATAGATCTGACTGTGAATCTTGGCTCCTCCTGGTTTTGTGATCTTAGGCAAGTTACTTAACCTCTCCTGGTTAGTCTGATATTAGCATAGTTTAGTAGTTGAGTGGACTCTGGAGCCAGTTTGTGAGGATTTGCATCCTGGCTTTGCTACTTGCAAGCTGTGTGACTTTGGGCAAGTTAGTAACTTTTCTACCTCCTCTTTCTCATCTATAAATTAGGGATAATATTAGTATTTATCTGTAAAACACTTTGTGAAAACCTGGCACATAGGAAGCATTCAATACGTATTTGCTATTATCTTCTATAAAATAAGGGTAAAAATAACATAATAGGGTTGTTGTGAGGCCTGAATGAATAAATAAGTAAAACACTTTGCACAGGCACCTAGTACATATTTAGCAAATGATGACTGTAATGGGATTGATAAAAATTGTGATGAAGAAGATATGTCTGTGGAAGAAGCATAGATTCAAGAGTAGTAATGAGATTACACTGTGGAACTACATTCATTTGTTAATTGGTGTATACACAGTGAGTTTCAGCATTCTATTAGGTAATTTGTACAAAACAATCTCCTTTTCTATCCCAGGTGATTCAGAAGATGTGACACATCGAGAATGACCTATCTAATGAAACTTCAGAATTATGGTCTTAGTATACCTATTGCATTAGCAGTTCAGTTTGGGGTTGGCCACACTCCATAAATGCTGTTGTTGGGGAGAGCTTTTACTCCAGCTGTGTCAGATTAAAGATATGATGTGAAACCTTTCCCAACATCAGTGGTGTGATTCAGAAGCTATGAAAAATGGATAGGGAGTCATGATGCAGGCTGACCCTAAAATCCATTTCCTCTTTCCTCTGTAGTGTCACTTCTCACTGTGTGACAGAGATGCAAAGATTACTCAGAGCCCAAATATTAAGAGCAATGAGAAGCCTGAAGGGACTGTCCTGAGAAAACTCCCTCTAGAAGGGAGAAAGAAACAAGGCACAGTCCCAAGTTGGTATTTGCTTCAGCTTTTATTGTAAAGACAAGGAAATACAAGAGAAAAAACAACTTGATCCATCATTTATCAAAGGAATGAAAAGAAATTGGCTATGTGGCATTTTCTGGAAAACATCTTGAGAAACAAAGGAAAGGGAGTGAAGCTGGTTAAGAAATGACTTTAATGTTCTTATCTAATCTAGCAGAAACTTTTTTCTTTTTTTGGCACTTGCTGTTTTCAGTACTTAGGTTTTGCATAAGTGCTTTTAAGACTTTTGCCCTTGGTGCACTCCCTGTTTTTTGTCAAGCCTATGTGTTCCCATACTATAGTAATAGAATCCTGATTTTTTTTTTTTTAAATCTGGTTACATTGATGCCTAGAAGAAAAGACTATATATTTCCCAGCCATGTGACTAAGTTCTGGCAAAAGAAATGAAAACAGAAGTATTATGTGTGTGCTTCTGAAGGGCACTGACTCAGCTGGGAAGAGACACCTTTTTCCCATTTAGTTTTCTTCCTCTTTTTGACCTTTATTGAAGGTGTAATAACTGGAGCTTTAGCAATTATTTTGGACCATGAAGTGATTTTGGAGATGGAAGCCAGGTACCTAGAATACTGGAAGAGAAAGTTAGAAGTTTGGGTCCCTGACGACACTGTGCAGCCATCATCTCTATATTGCCTATCTCCAGACTTCTTCTACAAAAGAAAAAAGCAAGCCTCAATATTGTTTAAGCTACTGCTATGTTGGGATATTCTGTAATGTGTAGAACCATATTCCTGTACGGAGGGGAAGAAGTATAAATAATAAAGTACCATTGAGACTTAATGGTTTGTATGTGTGTGTATGAGGGGAGTGAAGATATAAGGAGAATTGAAGGAGAGTAGCATAAATGCCTAAGGGAATGAGAAGATTGTAGATCTATTATGATCATGCTGGTGAAATTGTATTAGATTGAAAGGAAATGTGAAACTTTTAAATTTATTTTGTAGGAAATATATTTAATAATTCAGTGACATTTGTACAACTAGTTATCAAATCACATTTTATTGGATATCAGAGGTGATTAGGAAAGCTGGTGAAATTAATAGAGGGTGTAAATCATTCTTGTTTTTAGAATATACAATGACAGTTTTTAATAGGTTGCTCTCATTAGCTTGCTATACCACTGTTAAATGAAGTATTTATAACTTCATAGATTTTTTTTTCCCAGTAAATTTCTTCCTATTAATGACACTTTAAGTGTCTCCTCTCAAAATTTTGGATTGGTAAATTTGAAAAAAATGTTAGAAAACATTGGATTAGACATTTCCTGTGGAAGAGGTTGAGCCTGCACAGCAAATGGTTGATATTCTTTCTTTAACTTTTTAATAGAAAGGTGGATAATTGTTAGGGTTCTCCAGAGAAACAGAACCAGTAGTATACATATATACAGACAGATAGATGTATAAGAGGGGATTTATTATAGGAATTGGTTCAGGTGATTAAGGCTGCTGAGAAGTCCTAGCATATGCCACTTGTAAACTGGAGAATCAGGAAAGCCGGTGGTGTAATTCAGGCCAAGCTTGAAGGCCTGAGAACCAGGAGAGCACAAAGTGTAAATCTCAGCCCAAGACGGAATGCCTGTGTAGGGGAGTGCTGCTGCTGGTGTAAGTCTTAAGGCCCAAGAACCAGGAGTTCTGATCTCTGAGAGCAGGAGAAGATAGCTGTTCCAGCTCAAGAAGAGAGAGAGAATTTGCCTTTCCTTGGCCTTTTTGTTCTATTCATTGGGCCCTTAGTGGATTGCATGATGTCTTCTCACATTGGTGAAGGCAGATCTTCTTTATTCAGTCTACTGATTCCAATGCCAGTTTCTTCTGGAAACACCCTCACTGACACACCCAGAAATAATGTTTTACCAGCTATCAGGGTATCCCTCAACTCAGTTGTCTTAGTCTGTTTTCTGCTGCTATAACAGAATACCACAGATTGGGTAATTTATAAAGAAAAGAGAGTTATTTTGTTCATGGTTCTGGAGGCTGGGAAGTCAAAGATCAAGGAGCTCCATCCGGTGAGGGCCTAATTGCTGCATCATAACATAGTGGAAGGCATCTTATGGTGAAGAAGCATGCCTGATAGACAGAGAGAGCAATAGGGGGCTGAACTTTTATCTTTTTATCAGGAGCTTGCTCCTGAGATAACTAAACCCCTCATGCATTAATTCATTTATGAGAGGAGAACCCTCATGACCCTCTTAAAAGTTTCACCTCTCAACATGGTTAATATGGCAAATAAATTTCAACATAAATTTTGGAGTTGACATTCAAAGCATAGCATCAGTCAAGTTGACATGCAAAATTAACCATCATAAGATAGTCTGGTTTTCACTCACAAATCATAAAAATATTAAATTGTGGTGTTGCCTGTCTTTAGGTTAAAAAGTATGTACAGAAAGAGATTTTCTAGCTTCTCTTGCAATTCTTAAAGTCAGAATTCTTAATAACAATAATTTAAAAAATAGCTGCCATTGATTCTGGTTCTGCCATTTAGTGACTTTATGACCTTGGGAAAGTTTTTAAATCTCAATGTGCCTTAATTTCCTTCACCGTAAAGTGGGGATAATAGTACCAACTTTGTAAGGGTGTTGAGAAGATTAAATAGTATGATAATTGTGAAGCAATGAAAAAAGTGCCTTGCATTCAAGAAACACTTTACAAATGTAGCCATTGTCACCATTATACTTAATGATAGGCCAACATAATATGAATTATTACAGTCAATTCAATGACAGAATATTCAGGCTCAGAGAGGGTAAGATGCCCTGCTGGATTCTGTATTGGCCTATTTCTAGATCAGTATTGCCAGGATTTAGATCTAGTTCTCTCTGAAATAGCACTTTCCAAGTTATCACACTACCTCCTAACAAATCATCAAATTCCTTTGTGTCCTTTTTCACCTAAAACCTTATGTGTATTTGTGTTTAACATTTTGAATTGAGCCATAATATCTCTCCAGTGGTTGTGCAGTAATATATTTCTGTTTCCCTTATTTTGGGGTATATAGATTTTCTCTATGCCACCCATCTAGCCTTTGTATTAGTGAATCGAATACTAACCAATGGTATTCTTTTTATATTATGATATTCTTCATGCATGCAGTAATAAAGATTAGCTTTTAACGGGCTTTCATGCCTCTTGTATGAAGATTGAAATTTTATTGCACTTTTGCATCTCTGCTGTTCTGTTGAAACAGTTTTGAATGTTTGAATCATTTGAATCTTCTTTAGAAACAGTTCTCTTGGGCTGGCCCATGGCTTACTTGGGAGAGTGTGGTGCTGATAACACCAAGGTCACAGGTTTGGATCCCTAGATAGGGATGGCCGGTTTAGCTCACTTGGGAGAGCATGGTGCTGACAACACCAAATCAAGGGTTAAGATCCCCTTACTGGTCATCTCTAAAAAAGAAGAGAAACAGTTTTCCAGAAAGACTGTGAATACTTATTAATTATTCTGTCATATATGACTTAGAACTTTTTGTGATACGTTTGTCTCTTTTTACTAATTATTAAATATAGTGTTTAAGTACTCGGCAGCTTACCAAGAGTCAGCTTGACTACAAGTCTTTTTCTAGAATTATATTTGGACATATTTCTTTCTGAGTATCTACTTTTGACATTTTCTGCACATAAAAATAAATGAGTGAACATATGGAAAAGACTTTGAATCTTAGTTCTAATACTTCTTTTTTTTTTTCTTTTTTGTCTTTTTTACTGACCGGTAACAGTATCGCAACCCTCGGTGTCGCGCCCGTACCGGGGACCGGCAACAGGATCGCAACCCTCAGTG
>NW_007728806.1:106624-107696 GCF_000696425.1 Galeopterus variegatus
GAGCGCCGCCGCGCTCCCAAGCGGCGCACTCTCCAGTGCGCCACCGGGCCGGCCCTTAGTTCTAATACTTCTAAGGCTTGATTTTATTTTTATTTTGCCTAGCATTTTGACTATAGGTATTAGTATATGTATACTTGGGTAATATTCATGAACTAACTTATCCAACAAATATTAGTAAAGGACTTGCTGTGTTTTAGGTGCTGTGCTTTAAGCTCCTGCTCTACTGATAACATACCTTTTGGTACTGGAAATAAATAAGCTGATAAGTGTTGTAATAGAGAATAATGGGGGGAGTTGAGTGCTTTTCTAAAAAGTTAAGGTATTGTAGCATTCTTGTAGGATGTTGTAGTCATTCTTTCTGGCTTTCAGGGTCCCAATTTTTTTCTGGAGCCTACCATCAGGGATAAATCCTGATTAGTTTAAACTAGTAATGGTAATCCTGTTCCACTTGCCAGTTATAGATTTTTCAAGGGACAGGTGATTCAATCTTGGCTAATAAAATGTGCACATCTTTTGGGGAGACTTCTGTCTCCTTTCTCTAGTTTTAGTTTCCTTTCTCTTAAAATGAGACAGATTGAAAGAGATTCCCAGCTGTTCTTTTGCACATAATTGCATGGGGCTGGAATTGAAGTTGCCATCTTGCTACCATGAAGAAAGCTAGCTTGAGGACAAAAACTGACATGCTAGAGAGGTAGAATAGAAAAATAAAAAGAGATCTTTTACTGTTTCATTGAACTACTGAATTTTCTAACTTTTTGTCAATTGAGAAATTACATGTCCACATTTTTAAAGCCATTTTGAGTTGCATTTTCTCTTACTTGTATTCTAATGTGTTATAATTGCTACAAGTTGTCAGGGACTGTCCCTGAAAAGAGTTAGTATTTAAATAGAGATCTGAATTATAAGAATGAGCCAAAGGTAGAAGGAACAGCAAGAACGAAGGCCCCATGATGAGTAAGATCTTGGCATATTCTAGAAAGTGGCAGAAGGCTGGTATACTTAGTTTCTAATGAACAAGGGATAGATAATAGTAACTAATATTTATAAATTGCTTTGCATATTATCATATGAT
>NW_007728806.1:108072-109127 GCF_000696425.1 Galeopterus variegatus
ATGTATGCATATGTACACACATGTACACATACACACACACACAACCAGAGAAAATAGTATATTTATACATTTCATTTGAATTTGTTATTATTACCACTTTTCAGCAGTATTAATTTATTCAGGGCTGAAGGTACAGACAGTAAGGCCAGATTCGTAGACCCATTTGAATAGTGTAAGTTAATTGTATCAGTAAACACACCTGATATGTTATCGTGTGTCACTGCTAAGGTGAATGAGATACTTCTAATAGAAACCTCATATAAATGTGATAATATGTATTTCATAACTAGGAAGATTAATTCGTAAGATATTGGCTGGTTTCAGTGAATTAATAGAACATTTTGTACTCATGTATTCAGGATGCCTGGTGTTTTAAATTCATATGTACAAATACTGTTATCCTACCGATAAGAAATGTGAAAATATGATAGATGACTGTGTAAGTAATGAATGCATGTTGAATTTTATAATCTTGGTAGGGGCTATATGAAAATTTTATTTTCTCTCCTGCTCTGACCTCTCCTTTCCTCTCTTCTTTTCCTTCCCATTCTTCCTTTCCTCCTTTCGTCTCTCTCCCTCCCTCCTTTCCTTCCATCCTTCTACATTTCAGTTTAGTTGGTTTCACCAAGTGCTTTTACATAAAGTAAAATTTGATTTCAGCTAGCATTAAAGGGTCATTTTAATGTATGATACTCTTACTTCTTCCTACTGCTTTCTTACATTGATAAACACATATTTTATAAACTACCCTTTTCCCTTATAGGGAGTTTGAGTGGAAACATTTTAGTAAACTATATAACAATACTTAATTTAAAAATGAATTGAGATAAAAGGAGATGATGTTTAAAAGGCGTAGTCTTGGGCACATGTTAATCTAGAATCGAATTATATATGTATACGCTCTTTAAATTAAATTTATGCTTTATAACAGATGACTAGGCTTTCTCTAAAAGGTTTATGTATAATTCCCTTTATCAGCCTTAAAAATTTGTTTCCTTGGGGCCGGCCCGGTGGCGCACTGGATAGTGCGCCGCTTGGGAAGCGCGGCGGCGCTC
>NW_007728806.1:109867-159188 GCF_000696425.1 Galeopterus variegatus
AAAAAAAAAAAAAAAAAAAAAAAAAAAAAAAAAAAAATTTGTTTCCTAGCATTGATAATGAAGAAAATATGACTTTAAAATGTGTTATGCTTAACCTCTGTTGCATTGTAGTCATCATTCATTAAATTTGTTGAATAAATGATTGCATTTTTGTTGAATTTTTCGATTCATTACATTTTACTGAATTACTTCAAGAAACAATCTGTAATAATGATTTTGGTTTTTATTCTTTCTGGTTGTTAAAAAAGTAAATTGTTCTAAAGGTAACTTTTAAAACTGTAGTATATATTTATTGTAATTTAGGGAATTATATGAATATTTATGATCATTTCTTTTGTTCTAATAAAAGGTTATACTGCTAAAAAGGTTCAGCAGAATTTCTCTACAGTTTATTACTTATATTACTAGTTAATTGAATTGATTCTTACTGTCAGAAATGTGTGAAAAATACGACTTTCACATTAACATTTGGATTGAAATTGATCATATCTATAGAATACTAACTGTTGAACTTTTTTCTTTAAAGGTAAGAATGTACTATGATGATTTTCCTGAAAAAAACTGTCTCATATAAACTTAAAAGGCAAACACATAATTTAGGCATTTAATGAATTAGCAGCTTTCAGTTACTGACATTTTCAATTATATTCCCCAAATAGCGATAGTTTATATTTTCTCTTCAATTTTTTTATCTTTGTTGAATATAATTTATATCAATTAAACATACCCATATTAAGTGTACAGTTAGATAGTTTTTCTCAAATCTATTCCCTCATATAGATGTCATTTCCCTTTTTAATCAATCATCTTGCTTGCTGGCAAGCACTAGTCCGATTACAGTTACTACATATTAGTTTCTTTGTTGTAAAGCTTCATATAAATGGAATCATACAGTGTGTATTCTTTTTCGTCCCTGACTTCTGTCAGGAATGTTTTTGAGATTCATCCATGTTGTTGTGATATCAGTAGTTTGTTCCTTTTTACTGATGAATAGTATTCCATTGCATAAATGTTCCTTCTAAATGAGGAACTTTACTCAGTGCAGTCATTCGTGTTATATAAGCTTTATTTATTTTTAGATATGCAGTATGGTTCTTATAATATTTACACTGGAAAGCACCTGGAAGAAATCTACCATGTATTTTATATGTCTATACAATACCATGACCCATTTACTTACACATTGAAAAAATACTTATTGAGTCCCTATTACATAAAAGACACTATCCTAGGCCCTGGGAATGTAGCAGTGAACAAATCAGACAAAAAATAACTGCCTTCAAGAGGTGATATTCTAGTGGACTTTGTTTTTTAAGCTGCACACCAAGGTGGGGAATTGCCTATAGATTTCCAACCAGCTCTGAAGCCGATATTGTAAATAGCTTTTTTGCTAGTGATGATGGATGACTTTTATTTGCCTTTTAGCATCTGAACAGTTTTTCATTCATAATATTAGTCACTATAAGGTGATGCAGCTGTGGTGAAGCTGTAAAATACCACAGTATCTAAAGATAAGTCCTGTCAACAGTGGCTACCCTCTCTAGGTTTTTTTCTCTTTGGCTTCACTTTGAAAAATTTCTGTTAATCTGTTTTCAAGTTTACTTAACTTTTCTGCAGTATCTAATCTACTCTGAAGCCTTTCCAGAAAATCTCTTAAAATATTCAGATATTGTATTTTTTTTTGTTCAAGTTGTATTTTTTGTTACAGTTTTTTTCAGTGTATTCATTTATTTCTTTAAATCCTAGCATTTAATTTGAGAATTGTTTTAGTGTTCTTGTCTGCTATCATCCTCATCTCTGTTTTCTGGATTTGTTTTAATTGGTTGAGTTTCTTCTTGGTTATGAGTCCCGTTTTCCTCCTTGTTGGCATCATAGTAAAAAAAATTTTGGGGGGGTAAGTAATTAATAATTTATTCAGCCACACATCTTTTGATGGGCAATTATGTTTTTTCCAGTTTTGAGCTATAACAAACAATGCTGTAATGAATAGCCTTGTGAACATATTTTGTTTGCATGTTACAATGCATCCTAGTATAAATTCCTGCTAGTGGAATTTCTTGTCAAAAGGCATGTATATGTAAATATTTGATGTATAACACCATATTGCCCTTTGCATAAGGTACACATATGTATATTAGTTAAATAAGTGCTGAATTATTTTTGAGTTTAGAAGTCAGTCCTTCTATGAACTTGGTTCCTAGCAGACCAGGCTTATGGTCATTTCTACAGCAGATTGTCACATATTCATCTTCTGGCCTTCTCATAAAAGTGAAGCCATGTGAATGTGACTCTTGGAAGCATCGTTTTACACAGTCAGATGCCAAATGTGGCTATTGTTCTTTTCTTATTTGTTAGACTTAAGAACAGTCAGTTTGAGGGCCGGCCCGGTGGCGCACTCGGCTGAGTGCGGCGCTTGAGAGCACGGCGGAGCTCCCACAAAGGGTTCGGATCCCATATAGAGACCAGTCCGCTCACTGGCTGAGCGCAGTGCGGTGCGGGCGCGACACCGAGGGTTGCGATCCCGTTGCCAGTCGCGGTATGGGCGTAACACTGAGGGTTGCGATCCCATTACCGGTCACGAAAAAAGACAAAAGGGAAAAAAAAAAAAAGAACAGTCAGTTTGATAGTGTTATAAGTGGTACTGCATTTTTGTTGTTTCTAGTGGAGTGACTGAACTATTTCTATCTTTAAGAAATGTAGGAGAAGGGAAAATGGGGACATATTTGTCAAAGAGTACAAAGTTTTGATTATGTAAAATAAATAAGTCCTAGAGATCTACTGTACAGCATAGTGCTAATAGTTAACAATAAGGTATTGTATACCTAAAATTTTGCTAAGAGGATATATCTTACATAAAGTGCTCTTAACACCCCCCCCCACACACACACAAATAAATGAGAGAGTGGGAGGAAACTTTTGCAGGTGATGGATAGGTTTATGGCATAGATTAGTGGTGATGAATTTACTTACCTTCATACTCATCAAGGTATATTCATTAGTTATGTACAGCTTACTGTATGTAAAAAAAAAAGTTAAAAAGAATGTTCGATTTAGAAAAAGGAAAAAAAGGCAATACAGCATAGTCTGCTTATATTTTCAGGGAATTAGGATGATGGTCATGGTCACAATGATAGCAACACAGTTACCATCATAATCATTGTAAATTGAATAGAGACTCCACCTCTGAAGATTTTATTCAGTATACCTGGAGCTAATAAAGATACTAAATTGTTTGTAATAAAACTTTGAAAGTAGCTTAGTTTCAGCTCTGTAATAAAACTTGACACAATAATCATCTGTTTGTGTATGATTTTAAACATTCTGTAATACATCTGTTACAGCAATAAATTACAAGGTTTTATCCTGACAATACACATATATTTTGATATGTTTTTAAAATTATAGTATTGTATCATTTTTGTGTTGTACAGGTAGCTATGTTCAATCTCATGCTTAAATTAAGCACAATAAAATGATAGCAAAAAAAAAAGAAATGTAATTAGGTGGTATAGTTTATATTCAATTTGTATTACATCACTCAGAATGTTAGTTGCTGTAACATGAGGGTATTTTGTTGTTGGTATTGTTGTTTGTTTTAGTGGTCCTTTTGCAATCAGAATCCGCTAGAATATTACCTCTTGATGGCAGTTATTTTTGTTTGTTTTGTCCCAGTGCCTAAAATAGTGTCTTTCGTGTAACAGGGACACAGTAAGTATTTTTCGAACGGGTGAGTGAATGAATTATGATGTAGTATAGATTTAGGTAAAATACATGGTAGGTGCGTTCTATTAAAATAAATAAGACAAATGAATGGTTGCACTGAGTGAAGTATCTTATTTAGAAGGTGAGCTACTTTGTGGCACAGCAGAGAATGCTTCAGAAGTGACCATCCTAGAGAACAAAGACCTTAGCTCATGCCATTTCTTGTACTTCAAATGTGTTTTTACTACTGCAACTGTGAAACTTTTCCTGGTCCTTTTAAGATGGTGAACTCTCTCCTCTCTGAGAAATCCCATAGCACTAATCTTTATCAGATATCCTATCTTCTTCACTCTCTGTTTTCTATTGTGAATTACTCTTTTATTTTTTATTCCATTTTATCTTCACTGTTGCTTTTTTGTTTTACCTTTTTATTTTATTAAAAAATATTGTTTTTCTGGGGGAATGCTGTCTGATGTTGGAAATGCTCTGTATCTGCACCATTCGTAATGGTAACTATTAGACACAGGTGGCTATTTGAGCAATTGAAATGTAGCTAATGTGACTGAGGAAATAAATTTTTAACTTTAATTCTAATTTAAATAGTTGTGTGTAGTTATTAGCTGTTGAAGCAGACAGTGTACCTCTAGGGCTTATAATATATGTCTTTAAGTTATCAGGCTACTTTCAAATAATATACCAGTTCATGTGAAGTGAGAACTTTACTACAGTGTACTTCTATTTCCTCCCTACCATCTTTTTGTGTTTTGTCGTATATCTTTCTATTATAAACCCAATGTTAACATGTTATCATTTTTGAGTTAGACAGCTGTTTATCTTTTAATGTGATTAAATTAAGGGAAAATGTCTCATGTGTTTTAGATTTTACCATATCTTGTGCTATTTATTTCTCTGTTTAGATCCAAATTTTTGTCTGGTGTCGTACTTCTAGTGCAGTTTTGCTGGCATGGAATAATATTTAGCTTTCTCCCCCCCTTTTTTCTGGAAAAGTTTTTGTTTTACCTTAACCTTTGAAAGATATTTTTACTGGGTTTAGTATTTTAAAGATGTTCCATTGTCTTCTGACTGGCATTGTTTCTGACACAATGTTCTCATTCTTTGTTTCTATGTATGTAATATATTTTTTTTAGTTACACATAAGATTTTCTCATTATCTTTGTTTTTCAACAGATTTGTCTGAAGTTTGAATTTATCCTGCTGGTAGTTCTCTGCATTTCTTCAATCTGTGGTTTGTTATCATTCATTACTTTGGAAAATTCTCATCTTTTAAAAAAGGGTTTTCTGCTCCATTCTCCCTCTCCTCATCTTTTCGAAGTCCAATTAAACATTATTTGATATTGTCCCAGAGCTTTCAAATTTCCTATTCTGTTTTTTAAATTTTTTATTTGAATCCTTTTTTTCCCCCTTTGGGTTTCATTTTTTTTTTTTTTTTTTTTGTCTTTTGTCTTTTTCCGTGTCCGGCAACGGATCGCAACCCTCAGTGTTGCCCCGCACCGGACCGGGGACCGGCAACGGGACCGCAACCCACGGCGTTGCCCCTGCGCCTCGCTCAGCCAGTGAGCAGGAACCGGTCTGCATGTGGGATCCGAACCCTCGGGGGGGGAGCGCCGCCGCGCTTCCCAAGCGGCGCACTTATCCAGTGCGCCACCGGGCTGGCCCTGGGTTTCATTTTGAATAATATTTATTGATCTCTCTTCAAGCTGATTTTTTTTTTTTTAGCTTTGTCTAATTTTCCAGTAATCCTCTTGAAGGCTCTCTGATATTTTGTTTTTATAGTTATTTAGCATTTCTTCTCTGTTAAATCTCTTATCTGTTCATGTATACTGCCAATAATTTACCATGAGATCCTTTAATATATCAATCATAATTATTCTAAATTTTCTGTCTGATACTTGCAACATCTGATTTATTTATGGGTCTGGTTGAGGGGTTTGCTTTGTCTTTTTGACAATATTTTGTTTTTCTTGCTTTTTTTGTGTATGTGTGTGTGTGTGTCTCATGATTTTTTGTTGCATGTCAGACATTGTAAGTAAAGGGCAATAAAGACTGAGGTGAATAGTATTTATGCCCAGAAATGTGTATGTGTGGTTGGGGAACTGGGATTGAGTGTGGTGGGGGATTGAGTGTTGAGTGTTTGTGCACGTGTGGATGGTGTTGTGGGAGTTAAGGTTGAGTCAATTTAGTCTGTAATTGAGTTGGGTTTCTTTGTTTGTTTGTTATTACAGTAGTTAACTTTACTGAATTTAAAATTACATGATTTAAAATTTCTGCAATAGTGGTCTTGCTGCTACCTTATTCCTGGTGTGGAGCCTAGGGGGCTGTAGTGTTTTCTCAATGTTCCAGTTCTATCCTTGGCTTTTAGCAGGTCCTTGGATGCCTGCATCACAGGATGATCTCTTTTTGTATTCTTTGTAATTTTTGATTAGTCACTGGACAATATGAACTTTATATTGTTGAAAGTCTGTGTTCTGTTATCTTGCTTTAAAGAATGTTGACTTTTATTTTGACAGGAAGTTAATTTACTTTTGGGTCACCTTGATCCTTTTGTAGCTTGTTTTTAAGCTTTGTTAGGGATCTTTTTAGCATAGCCTTTATTCCATGGCTAGAGTCAGTAAACTTTGGCTTATGAGCCAAATATGGTACACAGCCTGTTTTTGTATAGCCCTTGAGCTAAGAATGGATTTTATACTTTTAAAGGATTATAAAGAAACAAAAATAAAACCTAAGAATATATGGCAGAGTCTGTATATGTCCCACAAAGCCTAAGATATTGCTGTCCTATCCTTTTACAGAAAACATTTTCTGATTCCTGCTTCCTTAATCCTAACTTCTAAGATATATTATTTCTTGGGTTTTTACTCGATATTCCAGTTTTGTATGTGGTATTTTCATTGTACTTGGTTGGAACTCATAGGTCTCCCAATTTTGTACAGTTTCTAAGATGTTCAGCTTTCAGCTACTCAGTTTTTAATTTTTCTTTCCTTGATAATTGTTGTTTGCCAGCCTCATGAGGCGTTACTATGTATGCATAGCTTAATATCCAGCCAAAAGACTCAAAGGATCTCCTACGCAAATTTCTGTAGCTTTTTCTGTGGGAAGCTATCTCCTCCTTAGTACACTGTCTTGCAAATTCCACCTACCTTAAACTCCCTGAACTGTGGTCTCTGTCTTCTCACTTGAGGGAGATGGCTGTGCTTTGTTTGGATTATCCCTTTCTATGCTGGTGTTCAGTAGATTCCTCTAGGCAGAAGGGTAGAGTGATTGTAGGGTTTACTTTTATTGTTAGTCTTCTCTAAGGCATTACAATCTTGTGCGACCATTGCCCAATACCTGAAAACAGTTTTTCTAAATAGGTTTTTAAAAATTTTTCTAATTTACATGTGAGCATAATCTAGTACCAGTTATTCTTTCATACCAGTTATTCTTTCTTTTGTTCTTTTATTAATATTAGTAAACATTAAAAATGCATTTAGATTTCTGATATGGTATAAAACCAATAGTTGTAATTTTATCTGTCAAAGCTTTTATTTTCTATAAATTGAGGCTTGTTTTTGTACCATTTATAAGGGGTATTTGCAGGATATATAAGGAGATGTGATTAAGATTCAGCTCTATCCTGCATCTTGAATTCCTACTCTGTGTCCCAGGCTTTGTACAACTTTCTGGGGATGGAAATGAACTGAATGTGAACTGAGTACCAGGTCCTCAGTCTAGTAGGGAAGGTAGACATGTGTATTAATTATCTATTACTGCATAACAAATTACCCTAAGACTAAGTGGTTTAAAACATTTATTATCTGTTGGTCAAACATTGGGGGATGGTTTAACTGCATCCTCCAGCTCAGCTACATTCTCTGGCTCAGGGTCTTTTAAAAGCCTGCAGTGAAGATGTAGACTGAAGCTGCATTCATCTGAAGGCTTGACTGGTGATGGTACATTTCCAAACTCACTCACATAGTTGTTGGCAGGACTCAACAACTTTATGAGGTGCTAGTGGCCTTAGGACTAAGGTCCTTAGTTCTTCATTGGCTGTTGGTTGGAGGCTGTTCTCTGTTCCTTTCCACATGAGCCTCTTCATAGGGCAGCTCACAATATGGAAACTTGTATCATTAAGATGAGCAAGTAGAGAGAATGTGAACAAGACAGTAGGTCCAGTCTTTTGTAACCTTATCTTGGAAGTGAAATCCTATCACTTCTGCTGTATTGTATTTAAGAAGCAAGTCACTAGGTCCAGTCTACACTCAAAAGGAAGAGATGACATAAGGGCATGGATACTTGACACAGATCATTGGCAGCTATTTTAGAAGCTGCGTGCAACAACATGCAGTAGATTAATTATGTAAGTAATTATAATTGGGTTTATAAAATAATATAACAGCCTTAACGTATACTCATAATAATTTGCTACATGGTGTGCTTAGTGCTTCCCATAGGTTATTTTATTTAAAACGCTATGATGTAGCAGAACTGTGACTCCAGTCTAGGCATGGCTGATTCTGGTACCCATAATTTTAATTTCCACATCTTGTCAGCATTAAAATAAAATTGCCTTTTATTGAGCACCTCTTATGTGCCAAGCAATATAGTAAATGATTTATACATACAGTTGGCCCTCCATATCCAGGGGTTTCATAGCCGTGGATTCAACCAACCATGGATTGAAAATATCCACATCTTGTCAGCATTAAAATAAAATTGCCTTTTATTGAGCACCTCTTATGTGCCAAGCATTATAGTAAATGATTTATACATACAGTTGGCCCTCCATATCCAGGGGTTTCACAGCCGTGGATTCAACCAACCATGGATTGAAAATACTCATAAAAAAATTACATCTATATTGAACATTACAGACTTTTCCTGCCATTATTCCCTAAACAATACTGTGTAACAACTATTTACTTAGTATTTACATTGTATTAGGTATTATAGGTAATCTAGAAATGATTGGAAGTATACTGGAGGAAGTGCAAAGGTTACATGCAAATGCTTCATCATTTTATATTGGGGACTGGTACATCTGAGGATTTTGGTATCCATGGGAAGTCCTGGAACCAATCCTCTATGGATACTGAGGGATGACTATATTAACCTCATTTAAGCCTCACAGCAACTCTTTTAAAGCTCCTGATCTTACTGGTTCTGCACTCTAGCTTCCAGATTCAGGAAACTACTTTGAAAAATCACAGATATTTATTGTTCCAGAGATATTAAACAAGTATAACCCAGAGACTCTCTGCAAATACCAAAAGAAAAGAATTTAAATATCTTAGTACCTTAAAAAAATGAAATCACTAGTTAAATAAATTTGCAGAAGGAAGCCTGACATATTTCAATTCATTTAATATTCGGCAGAAGAAGGGTACTATTTGATTCCCAAGTGGGAAGAAATTTATAAATACTTGAAAAGAAAACAACCATTATAAGAAAAAAAATTTCAACGAACACTGCTATATAAATTTTAGTCAAATTAGCTCATGGTATATGTAATTAATGTTGAAATATTTTTACTAATAAATTTAAAATATTTTCACTAATACTTTCACAAATATTGAGTGGCTTTCATATAAAAGGCTGTTCATACTTTTTTCAGTGACACCATTGTCTTTGCAAAGTGAATTTTCTAGATGAGGAAATAAGACAAAGTGAAGAGAAATTATTTTCTCATGGTTAAAAGATAAATCATAAGACTACTGGTCATATGGCCTTTTGTTTTATTTTTCCCTGCTTCAGAATTTATTTTTTTCCATTTAGTTTTTGAATTGAAACATAACTGATTATACATATTCATGAGGTACAGAGTTGACTGTTAGTATTTTCGTACAGCATGTGATGATCAATTCAATCTTATTAGCATGTTCATCATTACAAATCATAGTTATTCTTTGTGTCCCTTACCCAATTACACCCTAACCCCTCTCCCCTTCCCCCTTTCCCACCTCTAATAACTATAGTTCTGTTCTCTCCTTCTGAAAATATAATGTTTTATTGTGACTTTCCTTCCTTCATTCATTCTCTCCCTCCCTCTCACTTATGAGTGAGGACATGCGGTATTTCTCTTTCTGTGTGTATAGCCTTTTAGACCAGTTAATTTTAATCATTTAGGAGTGTTTTATAAGATATAGGTTGACAATATAAATTCTAAAGTTTATTAATGATTTCATTTTTGAATGGTTTTCTTTATAATACTACTCTCACTTTCTGGATTCAGATTTGCTGTCCTAAGTGGGGCATAAATGCAGTTGAAGCTGATGCTGGATTCCATGGCGTATGTTATTCTAGTATATGTCATATATGGCACCCTTCTTTCACTTATTCACTTAGTCATTCATTTATTCAAAAATATTTATTAGTGCCTACTAAGTGCCAAGTACTGTTCTAAGTGCTTGGGATACATCACTGAACAAAATGAACAAAAATTTTAGTGCTGGCCATTTAGCTCAGTTGGTTAGAGTGTGGTGCTTATAACACCAAGATCCAGGGTTCGATCCCTGTACCAGCTAGCAAAAGAATAAAAAGCTCTTTTTGCCACATCTACTGCGAGAATGAAGACCATTCTCAGCAATCAGACTGTCGATATTCCAGAAAATGTCGACATCACTCTGAAGGGACACACAGTTATAGTGAAGGGCCCCCAAGGAACCCTGCGGAGGGACTTCAATCACATCGATGTAGAGCTCAGTCTCCTTGGAAAGAAAAAGAAGAGTCTCCAGGTTGACAAATGGTGGGGAAATAGAAAGGAACTGGCTACTGTTCGCACTATCTGTATTCATGTACAGGGCGTGATCAAGGGTGTTACGCTGAGCTTCCAGTACAAGATGAGGTCTGTGTAGGCTCACTTCCCCATCAACATCGTTATTCAGGAGAATGGGTTGAAATCCAGAATTTCTTGGGTGAAAAATACATCCGCAGGGTTCGGATGAGGACAGCTGTTGCTTGTTCACTCCCTCAAGCCCAGAAAGATGAGTTAATCCTTGAAGGAAATGACATTGAACTTGTTTCAAATTCAGCTGCTTTGATCCAGCAAGCCACAACAGATAAAAACAAGGATATCAGAAAATTTTTGGATGGTATTTATGTCTCTGAAAAAGGAACAGTTCGGCAGGATGACGAATAAGAGCTAAGAGTTGTCCAACTACAGAAGCAAGCGACAGGATGATTCCCAAGACATGCTTGTAAATTTTAATGATGGAATAAAGGACCTATTCATTTGGAGGGGGGAAGAAAAAGTAAAGAAAATCATGTAGTTTATATTTTAGCAGGCATTGTTCAAATAATAAACAGCAAACATAAGCAAGTAAGCAAGCATTCACTGTGGTTAGTAGATAAGGAAGAATTCTTCTATGACTGCTCATTTAAACCATTCTAAGGAAAATTACATCAAAAATTACCTGTTTTTCAGCTTGGCTTGGTTTTGTTGATCCTGTTTTAAAATGTTGGCTGAGAACAATAAAATCCTGGGAAATACTCTCTCCAAAAACTGAGTTAAAATAATGCTGTTAATTAAGAAAATGACCATGTTTTGCTCTTACAATAATTTCTTGCTTTTTACAACTTATATTATTATCAATATTGCTGTATAATGTAGTAATTTAGTATCTTGGATATTTTTGATGGTGGTTTATAAAAATCTAAAGTACTTTTTTATTACAAAATTTGTCTCTGTAAACACTTGTGTTATTATTCAAGTTATATTATGTCTTTTGCTAGCTTTCTGAATATTTATGATAATGTTTACAAGTAAAATGTTTCAGCACATCTTTTTATTATTTGTTATTTAAATTATTCTTTTTTAGAAAGCTCTCTTTGCTTTGGTTGTTTATCACAGACGTCTGTCTAAGTTATTTTGCTTTGAAGGGTAAGATAAAAATTTTTAAATATTTTCTATATGTCTATCTTAATAGCTTAGAATTAACTAGGATATAGGTTCCTCTATGTATCTGTTTTGGTTTTTTTTTCCTTTTTGTCTTTTTTCGTGACCGGTAACGGGATCGCAACCCTCGGTGTCACACCTGTACTGCGACCGGCAACGGGATTGCAACCCTCGGTGTCGCACCCGCACCGCGCTCAACCAGTGAGCAGACCGGTCTCTATATGGGATCTGAACCCTAGGCGGGAGCGCTGCCACGCTCCCAAGCGCCGCACTCTACCGAGTGCGCCACCGGGCCAGCCCCTATGTATCTGTTAACCAACTTCTCCCTACAATGATATGATAGTATTGCATATGTTGTCATAAAAAGTATTATTAACTCAAATGTTAATACTTAAATTTTTTGTTGACTTACTGAATTGAATCCATCCCTTAGGCCATCAGAGTTGATTCATTTTTTTGTTTTTTTTAATCAGGAACCTCTAAATGTCTGCATTTTTTCTACATAAGATGAAAAGCAGACCTCAAATGATTAGATCTTTTACCTGAAACATTGAATATACTTTAATTATTCTTATGTTTTTGTGGATAGATATGGATACCTGAGAATTCAAAATTAGAGGAGCAGGGTTTTGACAAGAGTTTTGAGAAAGGAACAGGAGGAACAGTGAATTCAGTAAAAAAAGAGTTCTTGATACTGCATATTCTCACTCATGTGGGAGCTGCAAAAAAGTTGATCTTATAGAGTAGAGAGTAGAATTGTGGTTACTAGAGTTTGGGAAGGTGTATAGAGAGAAATTGGTTCACAGATACAAAATTATTGCTAAACAGGAAAAATAAACTCTAGGAGTTTATAGTAGTACTAGGCATCTATAATTAACAATAATTTATGATATTGTTCTGAAGTGACTAGAAGAGAGGAGCTCAAATGTTCTCATCACAAAGAAGTGATAAATTTTTGTGATGATGAATATGGTGATTATCCTCATTTGATGATCACACATTGTATATATGTATTGAAATATAACTCTGTACCCCATAAATATGTATAATATGTGACAATTAAAAAATAATTAAAACATTTTTCATTTGGGATATTGCTTTTTAATTTAGTTTTCGAGCATTTCTCAATGAGTATAATTCTTTTCATTCGGTGTTTTAGCCAGCATAAACCAGTAACATCAAGGTACCTAGTATAGGAGTAAATGGGAAGGAAGTAGAGTGTTTGTAAGACACTCATTTGAAGAGATTTACTTCTCTTTGAATACCTGGTCGTTTAAAAACAATTGAGATTTGAGGTTCAAAATTAGAAAAATAGTGGCCCTGTGCTCTTATTTTTGAAGCCTTTTCTCCAACTTTTCTAACTAATCTTTTGTTTCATTAGTGGTCAAGTGCCCCTCACACTCGGTCTTACATACAGAGCTATTTCTTATCTTTTCTCTCTTTTCTTTTACAAAAAACTCTGCATCTGGACATATGACTTCTTTTCTATAGCTCTGGAATTGTTAAATGGATTTAAATTTTATCTTTGCCTACAAATTCTCTCTTTGGGCAGAAAATAGTTTTGTTTTCCAAGAGAATTCTAAGGTTAATGATGGAGAAATGATCAATGAAACCTATAACCAAGCCTGGGAAAGCATGTGCATATGTAGTTTTAGATGCACAGTCACTGGGATTTAACTGGTATTAGACTTTTGTTTTAATTGTTGGTATTTTTAATGAATTTGAGCAAGAAATTGAGCCTGATCCATTTGAACCTTTGCTTGTGATGTTTGGAGTGGTTGCCAGCTGGTTAATGGGTGTGGTAACCTTTGCTTGACTAGTATGCATGTCACTTTTATAATTTATCCTAAAAGTGACAGTTTACCTCTCACCTGCAGAGTTAAACAGTATAATGGCAGCTGAACAGTGAGATGGAAGGGGATGGAGTAGAGAACTTGTAGAAATGAATTTACTTATACAGAGAACATGTTTCTGTTTGAGATAATGAACACATTAGCCCAAAATACATAGTTGAATACATTTTGTTTTTGCCTGATTATTCAAAGATACAATGTTTTAGTCACCATATATGATCTATTTACAATAACATAGGAAGGAAAAGTGATGATGGAAACACCAATGTGTTTCCTTTAATTCCGTGAATCTTCAGCATATGCTATTTTACATATCCTAAAAATTTAAATACATTTCTTACTCTTTCCACAGCATGTAAAGTCTATGAAGCACAGGACAATAAAACTTCTACTCATATCACCAGAAGGATTCCTTTCAAAGATTCACCACAGGACAACCAGAGAGACTAATTTGTCTGAAGCACCATGTGTTGAAACAGCAGAAGTCTATTCACCTGTGCACTAACTAGAAACAGTTACCATGTTTTCAATTCTTTGAGCTCCAGGAAGCCAGGGGAGTGAGTTGAAAATCTGAAAATGCGGCCATGGACTGGTTCCTGGCGTTGGATTATGCTCATTCTTTTTGCTTGGGGGACTTTGCTATTTTACATAGGTGGTCATTTGGTACGAGATAATGACCACCCTGATCACTCTAGCAGAGAACTCTCCAAGATTCTGGCAAAGCTTGAACGCTTAAAACAACAGAATGAAGATTTGAGGCGAATGGCTGAATCTCTCCGGTAGGTTCTAAAATACTGAAGGAAGAATGATGAAATATTGTATTTATTTTAAGCTGTAGGGCTTCATTCAGCTATTGAAAAATAGTTAATTTCTAGAAACTGCTGTCTTTGCAAAAATTTAGATATCTTAGGGTATTTTTTTATACCAATGGCATCTCTATATATTTAATATAGAGAATTTCTCCATAGTGGCAAACCTTATTTTATATATGAATTTTAATA
The DNA here is from genome assembly GCF_000696425.1 of Galeopterus variegatus. Taxonomy (NCBI): domain Eukaryota; kingdom Metazoa; phylum Chordata; class Mammalia; order Dermoptera; family Cynocephalidae; genus Galeopterus; species Galeopterus variegatus. The sequence goes on from NW_007728806.1 coordinate 124,315, forward strand.
TAGAAAAATTATGCCATTAGGCACTTATATTTTATTTACAGTTATCTTCAGCATCTTGACAATTTGATGTATTAAATCCAAAATTTGAATGATTTAAATTAGTATATATTAAAAATTTTATCATATGAACTATAACAAAGACATTAAAGTGATTGGGAGGCTAGGTCAGTCTAACTGCAAACTATTAAAATGAAGAAAATATTTATCATTAAATAAAACAACTGGATCTGGAAGTTGGAGAATTATTATCATTCTTATTATTATTATCATTTGTTTGGAAAACCAAAGTCTCCTATTTTCAGAGAGCAAGTAAACATTGTGTTACATAGGAGATCTCTATATGTTTTTCAAAGTTATTGAGTTTAAAAGTTATCTAGAATCTTCTAATTCCTTTAATTTATAAATGAAGATGACCATGTATTTAGTGTTTTCTGTCTCTCAAGATAGAGGTTGAGGCTAGAAACGAAGATGACCTTCACCCTTTCTTTAGAACTCAATCTTTCCCTTTGCCTAGGTCTGTACTTTTTTCTTCACCATAATAATATTTTGGGGTTTTTTTTTTTTTTATGTCTGATGGAAGGCAATGCTAAGTGTTAGGAGTTTTACAAATATGAATGAAACATCATCCCTATCATTTGTAGTAGTAGTGTCATTCAGCAAGGTGGTAAATGGTCAGTGACTTGAAAGTAGATAACTTCTTGAATTTGTGTATCATTTTATTTCCTGCCGGAGGGTAATTAGGGAGCATCATGAAGGAGGTGATCTTTCAGTAGAGTCTTATTCAGTCATGCTTTATGAGAACTAAAGACGGATTATTTAGGGATTAGTAATAATAGCTATCATTTATTGAGTTTATTATATACCAGGTACAGTGCCAAGTACTCTGAATAGATAATCTCATTGAATTCCACAATATCTTTATGAGATGCTAGTACTATTTTTATAAGCATGTTACAGATGAAGAATCATAGGGATGTTAACTAATTTAAATTTGCCCAAAGTCACACTTTTCACAAGTGGTAGAGCCTATTTTGAATCCCAGTAAAATGCCTCCAAAGTTTGAGCACTGAGGAGTTAACTATATTGCCTCCATGTGCAGAAAACAGAGAGAAATCCATGAGCCCAAAATTTCAATTAAAAGTCTCAGGTAAGAGATCACCAAGAATAGCTGCCGCTGTAGCTGATAATGAAGTTTGCTTTGATTATAGTAAAATCTTGTTTTACATCATGGGAATTTTGTTCCTTAAAGAATATTTTGCCTCTTAAAATTTAGGCTCACAAACAATTGCTCACTTTTTCCTACTTTCACCTTCAATACTGATACTTCCATTTATTTCTGATTGCCAAGTGTCTTGTTTTTATTGCATGAAGGAAAGCTTGCCTTTAGTATCTGTTGTTTCTAATGCAAAATAATCTTTGGGCCTTTTGTGTCACTTTCTTTATATTCTTACATGTTGAAATTAAATTTTCAATTACTACATTTAAATGTAGAGTCAATTTCTAAGAGCTGAAGCACTAAATAAGTCATGCTGGAATATCATATAAATGCAATCTAAAAACACAGACTAAGCAAATGAGCCCATTTTTATATAAAGACATGTAATTTTAGAAAAATAAATAAGTAGTTATTTTCTCTTATTGGGGAAGAAAACCTCCCTGGGCCCTTCCATTGACTTCACTGGTGGGGCCATTTGTGTTTTATCCAAAGGGATTTTACTTCAGAGCCATTGGCATGAAAAGGAGAGCAATGGAGATGCTACTGGCATTGGGATTTTTTGTCTCCTATTGTAATTCAGCCAACATTTTGTACTTAATTTCGTATGTCTTTTTCTTATTAGAAAATTTATTCATAAGCCAGACCATAAAGGATTAATTCGGATGACTGTAAAACTAGGTCATTTCTTTGAGATAAGGCATATGGTTCGGAATTGGAAAGCAATCCAGAAGCCCGAAACTACAATTTTTTATATTCAGGACAATAATTTTAAAAGTAGTTCATCGACCTTCCAGCTAGAATTTGCGAATTTTGTTGATAGTGCTACAAGTTTAGGAAAATGATTTAAAAATCATTTCTCTAAGGGATGCAAATGTATAAGCTCAGTGTATGGGAAGTTGCTGTGTATTTCTGTGTGTATGTGTAGGTATACATGTATGTGTGTGTATGTGTGTTTAAGTCTGACTTATTGATGAAAAATTTTCATTAAGTAAAATTTACTTGTTTTAGTGTAGAGGTCTATGAGTTTTGGCAAATGCTTAGTCATGTAACCACTACCACAATCAAGTTATAGAAGAATTCCAACTCCTCCCCCAGAATTCTGTTGTGCCCCCTTGTAGTCAAATTCTATCACCACCTCCTTACCCTGACTTATACTGATCTATCATCTATCCCATATTTTTTCCTGTTCCAGAATGTCACATAAATGTAATCATGCAGTGTAAAATAAAGCCTTTTGAGTTTGGCTTTTTAAATTTAGCATAATATATTTGAGATTCATCAGTGTTATTGTACATATGGTTATTGTGCTTATTCTTTTGTATTGCTGAGTAGTATTGTCATTCCTTTTTAATGTTGAATGGTATTCTATTGCATAGATGTATCACAGTTTTGTTTTTCCAAAAAATCCATTCACCAATTGAGGAATGTCAGGTTGTTTCCATTTTTTGGCAATTATGAATAAAGCCGCTCTTAACTTTTGCCCTATAGGTTTTTGTGTGAACACAAGTTTTTATTTCTCTTCAGTAAATACCTAGGAGTGGGAGTGTTGGGTCATATGTTAAGTGCATTTTTAACTGTATAAGAAGCCACCCAAATATTTTCCAGAGTACCTGTATCATTTGAAATTCCGACCAGTGATCCTTGAGAGTTTGACTTGTTCTTATCCTTGCTTGCACTTGTTACCTATGTTTCAGCTGTTCTAATAGATTATATAGTATTATCTTATTAAAGTTTCAATTTGCATTTCTATACTTGGTGATGTTGAGCATTTTTTTAATGTCTTATTTGCTGTTCATTAATCTTCTTTGGTGAGGTATTTATTCAAATCTGCTGTCTATTTTTAAAAATTTAGTTATGTTTTCCTATTTTTGAGTTATTTTTAAAATTGGGGTTACACATAAAATTATACATATATTTAGATGTAACATAATTTAAAATAAAATATTACATTATTTTTATAATGTAATATAATATAAAAGCATAGTGGCTTAAAACAACAACAGTTTATTTGCTCTTGATTTTTCAAATTGGGTTGGCCTTAGCTAGTCTTTTTTTCTAGGTATATATAGGGTCACTCATGTGGCTGAAGTAATCTGGTGGCTCAATTGTGGTTGGGCAGTCCAAGATGACTTCACTCATATTTGGGGATTATTTGGGACCATGAGCTGGTTACTTTCCATGTGTCTTCTCTGGTAGGATGGCCCAGGTTTTTTTCCATGGTAGTGTTCCAAGCAGGCAATAGCAGGAATTGCAAGGCCTCTTGAGGCTGAGGATCAGAACTAGCGCAGTGTAGCCTCTGCCACATTCTGTTGGTCAGTGCAAGTCGAAAGGCCACTCTCCACTCTGTATTCAAAGATGGAAGAAATAGACCTCACCTCTTGGTTGGAGGAACTACAAAGAGTTTGTAGCCATATTTAACCTACCATTCTTACCTCCAGAATAAGTTTGGATAGCGGGATTAAGTCAAATCATGATGTTCTTAAACAGCCAGTGTTTAGTTTAGACCTGATTGATAGATATTAGGGAGTCATAGTCACTTTTCAACAGAAGAATGACTCTGAAAATGTTTGAGGAAAATTTAGGTTTTCAGATGGATTTGGGATACATGCCAGACTGGAATTAAGAGATTACCTGGAAAACTTTAAAAATATTAATTTAGACCTGAGGTGATAGAGAGGTAGACTAAAATTAAGGATTGAATATGTTGGCTTTGGTACTTAGGTTTCTTATATGCTTATATTTGTCTTTTCCCAGACATCTCTTTCATACTTGTTAATTGCTAGCACATTAGGTACACATATACAGGGTTGAGTAACCCTTATATGAAATGCTTTTGATGTTGGAATATTTGCAGAATATATACTGGTTGAGCATCCCTAATGTGAAAATACAAAATCTGAAATGTTCCAATGAGCATTACCTTTGAGTGTCATGTTGGCACTCAAAAAGTTTCTGATTTGGGGGCATTTCAGACTTGCCTCTCAGAGTTGAAATTTACTGAAAAACACCTGGAAATTATTGAAGTTTGTACAGAAAGTCCTTAAGCAGTGAATCTCAAACTAGATGGGTGTCAGAATCTCACAGAGTTGTAAAGTCTGCAGAATGCTTGACAGTTTTCCTCTTAACTTAAATCCTTGTTATTCTAGGAACATTTATTTTTGAGAACATAACTTAAAAAATTTCAAATGTGACTTTGTGGCCCATTAATAAGATTATTTATTTATTTATTTATTTATTTATTGCTTGTTTGTTTGGTCCAGGAAAGCATAAGAGATTTCTTCTGGAATTTAGATGATAGCTGTAAAACTGTAAATTTACAAACCACAAAGAATATATAATTAACTTATCTGGGCAGATTACACAATCTACCCAGATGTATTGCAGCCAAAGCATGAATCTTCTGGTGGAAAAAATTGTCCCAAGCAACAGAGTTATGGAATAATGAGGTAGAAAGCAAACTGATGTGTTTCTTCACAGGTCATATCTGTTTTCTGTTTGAGAAGATTGTATTAGAAATTGGGAGAAGCCTTTGTTCTAGTTGGTTGGTTGGAAGATTTGCTCTAGGCTCTCTTCTCTATACCTGCTCATCTCTCATGTAAGAAGTGTACTTATATTCCTAGAGCAAGGGGCATAGATTGGAATGTGCAGAGCACCTGCCATCTAACTATAACTGTCCATTATATATTGCTTTTAATTTTTAAATCCTATGTCTAGTATTTCTTACGTTATCAAGAATATGTTACTTTTCCTTAGGGAAAATACTTCTTCCCTATCTGAGAACATTTTTGTGGGGTATTTAAATCAAGATTCCTAGCCTTCCCACCCTAATTAATCAGATGCTGTCTCTTTGGAATTTATATTAACTTTTTATATAGTACTGGATTAAATTTGCCAATGGTTTGTTTTGGATTTTTTCTGTGTTAATGAGATATTTGCCTATAATTATTCCTTTTGTGATGTCTTTCAGATTTTGATATCAAGGTTTTGTAGGCCAATTCTATTCTCTGGAAGAGTTTGTGTAAAATTGCTATTCATTCTATTTTAAATGTTGTTGGAATTCCATCAGTGAAGCCGTCTGGGCCTGGAGTCTCTTTGGGTGGAGGGGTGGTAGGAAGGAGGATGTGTAGGAATTTTAAATTCTAGATTTGATCTCTTTAACAGAAGCTGAACTAGTCAGCTTTTTAATTTTTTTCTTAATGTCAGTTTTGGTAAGATGTGTTTTTTTGTGTCCTTTTTGTCAGCATTTCCAAATGAACTGGTATAAAGTTGTTTTCACTGCCATTTTCTTTTCCACGCCTGTAATATCTATAGTAATGCCCCCCTTTTCATTCTTCATATTGTTATTTGTGTATTCTCCTTTTATTTCACTAAAAGTATATTAATTTTGCCTTTTCAAGGAATAAACCTCTGTGGTTTTTCCTTCCACTGTATGTCTGTTTGCTATTTTATTGATTTCTACTCTGAGTTTGATAAATTCTTTTCTTATACTTTCAAATTTCTATTGGGATTTCTTCTTTGACCCATAGGTTATTTAATGTGTTACTTAATTTCCAAATTGGGCAATTCTATTTTTCTTTCTGTTTTTGATTTCTAGTTTATTCTTCAACTAGGTAGAATTATATTCTATGTTATTTCAGTTCTTTGAAATTTATTTAATGGCTCAGCAAATAACTTAGTTGGTGAATGCTTAAGAAAAATGTATTATGCTATCGTTGGATCTGATGGTGCTATGTATGTCATTTAAGTTAGGTTAGGTAATTTTGTTATTCAGATTTTCTAAATTCATACAGCCTTAATTTTTTAAAATGCTTTTTCTAATGAGAGAGGTATGTTAAAATCTCCTACAATGATTATGGATCCATTTCCTCTCAGTTCTGCCAACTTTTGTTTCATATATCTTAAATCTATTTAATTTGGTGAATGCAAATTCATGACTATTCTATTTTCTCTTAATTGACTCTGTAATCATTGTGAAATTTTCTTATTTATCTCTAATAAAATACTTTTTTGGCCATACAATCTGATTTTTTGGTATTAATATTGCTGCACCAACTTGCTTTTGGTGAATGTTTACATGACATTTTCTTTTCCACCTTTTAAATTTAATCTGTCTTGTCTCTTTATATTTAAATATAATTTTGACATTTAAAGTGTTTCTCATAAGCAAAATAGAATTGAAAGTTGTTGTTTTTGTCCATTTGGACAGTCTGACAACCTCTGTCTTCCTGTTGTATTGTTTTTTTCCATTTATACTTAACGTAATTACTGGGTTTGAATCTGCCTTGCCTTTTTTTTTTCCTTCCTATTTGTCCCATTTCTTTTTTCCTTTCTTTTAGATTTACCATTTTTTATTCTATTTTTTACTTGTAATAGAGCTTTAATTATACATTCTTTTAACAGTTACCATTGATATTATAAAATAGTCTTTTTTTAATTATAGTTTATCTTAAGCTAATACTTTAATCATTTCCAGAGCAGTGCAAGAAAGTTATAGTATTTCAGCTTTTAAGACCTCATCCACTTTTGTTTTTATTGTCATATATTTTAACAAAATGTAAGTTATAGGTTGCATATTATGTTATCATTATTTTTTTAAAAACTTATATTTGTTTATAATTGACCACATATTTGTCCTTTGTAATGTTCTTTATTCCTTCCTCTAATTCAGTTCTCTATTTTAACAAAATGTAAGTTATAGGTTGCACACTGTTATTATTAATTTTTTAAAATACTCATATTCTTTTATAATTGGTCACATATTTATTCTTTCCAGTATTTTTTATTTCTTTCTGTAATTCATTTCTTCCACGTTGAATCATTTTCATCAGCCTGAAGAACATCCTGTAGTATTTTTTATAGTGCAGGTTTCATAGCAATAAATTCTCTCATTTTTTTTCTTAAAACTTTTTTATGTCTTTGATTTTTAAGAGATATTTTTACTGAGTATAGAATTTAGGTCAGCAGTAATTTTTTACAGCATTTGAAACATGTCATTCTATTGTTTCCTGGCTTTCATTGTCTTTTTTGAAAAGTCTGCAATTTTAAGAAGTATATCTTTTTCTTTGGCTATATTTACATTTTTCTTTTTGTCTTTGGTGTTAAGCAGTTGACTGTGATGTGCCTAGATAATGCTTTGTTTGTTTTTTATCCAACTTGAAAAGGTCATGATCTTCTTAAATCTGGGAGTTGATGTCTTTTATCAATTTTGGAAAATTCTAGGAATTCCAATTGCATGTATTATTAGACTTTTAAAAATGGTATCTCACATTTCTTTTATATGTCTTTCATAACCTTATTTCTCTTTGCACTTCATTTTGTATATTATATTAGTTAGTTTTCTGTTGCTTATAACAGAATACCTGAAACTGGGTAATTTTAAAGAAACAGAATTTATTTATTACAGTTTTGGAGGCTGGGAAGTCCATGGTTAAGGAGTGCATCCAGTGAGGGCCTTCTTAGTGGGGACTCTATACAGAGTCCCATGGTGATGCACAGTATCATGTAGCGAGGGCTGAGCAAGAGTGCATGATAACATGCTTTTTCCTCTCCTCGTAAAGCCAGGAGTGCCACTCCTGAGTGCTACTCCTGTAATAACCCACTTACCCATTAATCCATTAATCCATGAGTGGATTAATCCATTCATGAGGGCATAACCCTCACAATATTATCACCTCCCAAAGGCCACACCTTTCAAATACCATTTGAAAGTCTGATTTTCCACTGTCTTAACACTGTTATGATGGGGATCAAGCTTCAGTGCATTTTGGGGGCACATTCAAACCATAGCACATATTTTCTAGTGAAGTGTTTTCCAGTTTATTTGACTTATCTTCTGCTGTGTGCATTCTGCTAATAAACACACCTAGTTAGTAATTTCTATATATTTTGATTCTAGAATGTTCAATTGATACTTTTTAATAATTTTAAATTTCTTTGGAAATTCTTTTTTAAAATTTATGTTGCTCATGGTTCTTTTAATTTCTTTTAATAGTTATACTGAAATAATCATTATATTTGCTGCTTAGATCACCTTTTGATAGACTTCTATTGATTTTTCTTTTATTAGTCAAATTATTCTAATTCTTTGCATGTCTAGTAATTTTTAATTTTATGTCACATATTGTGTGTAAAGACAGTATGGAGAGTCTCTGTTAGAGATATATTTCTGGGCTGATTATTTGAATCCAGTCTAATCAGAGATTGAACATAGCTGTGTTGTGGTTTTAGTAAAACCTGTCCCACTTCTGTTTCTTCCTTGTTTCTCAGGCATAATTCTTCCAGGCTTTTTATTGAGAGTGTGGTGGATTTTTCTTTAAGACTTGAAATGTAGGAAATTTAGTCTGCCCTTTAGAGGTTTTGAACTTTGATCTTTGGTCTGTTGCCCACTCAGCATCTAAATTTGACAAACATTGAAGAGATTAGCTGTGAGTTTAAGGTAGGCCTCAAGCAGGACTTTGTCTTGTAAATATCACAAGACTATGAGAAATTTTAGTCTGTCTTAAAATTGCTCTTTAGCCTCCCTTGGAGCCCCAGAATTTAGTGAATATACCATAGAGAATACTGGCTATATGTTTAGTGCTCCTGCAGTTTTTAAATTTTTACACTACTCTTCTGTGTGATCCAAGTCTATACCTCACATTGTACCTAGAATCAGCAAATGTTCCCCAAGTAAGAACATGACTGGTTCTAGACTGCTCCCATCTGGAATTTTACTTAATTTAATCCTGCATTTCCACAGTTTTCTGTTGGCTTTAAAACGATGATGTTTGCAAATTATCTTTTTTTGAGGTGGTCATTATTGCATTTTTACAATGAGAACAGGGATTGCCATGTCATACCTACTACATTCTCCTTGTAACCAAATCTACTCTCCCAGTATTGAAAATGGTTAGAGTGCATTTATTCCAATGTTGCTGCTGTAAGAGATTCCATTAGTTCCTGTGCCTGTATCTCTAGGGCTGTCCTGGCTCTTGCACTTAAGACATGATTCTTCAAGTTTTCCTTTGGAAAAAAATTTTTTTCTTTTTTAACATTCTCTCCCATTTTATCCCCAGTTGGGTGGTAAAGGAAAGGAATGGTTTAAGTGGTTTAGAAGTTTATAACTATCAGAGTAATTTTCTTTATTGACTGATTGAACCAATTAGGTGAAAGAGATTAAGATAAGATTTAGATAGGTTGAGCTCATGTACTTGCTGAACTTTGGAAAGTGAGTCTAGAACTCGAGAAAAAATTCAGGGCAAGAGAGAAAGATGCTTTTGGGAGCCATCCACATAGAAATGATTGCCAGAAAATGTGTGGCACAAAGTGAAAATTTCTCCATTTACTTTAGATAATTTATAGTTTCCCTAAACACTATAGATTTGGAGAGAAGAAGATGTGGGAATAGCATCAACGTACTCTTACTTGCAGGGCCAGCAAGAATCTCATATGGTAGGAAAATTCATTTTTCAAACACTGCACCTGTTTCATAGGCAAAGCAACTGGTTATATGGCACAGAAATATAGTATTACATGTATTTTTCCACAGTGTTGTCATTAGCAGCTTTTATGGGGGCAGAACCTTAGTTGGAAAAGAACACATTGAGAATGTAATGCTGCTTTCATCATCATTTGTTACATTATCTTACTTTTCTTCTTTACACCCAGGGTTGAATTCATATATATATATATATATAAATTTCTATTAGTTTACTTGGAAAAATGCCAAGTAAGGGGTTTCCAGGCAACAAATAGGTATTATATCAATTGTTCTGTGTCTTGCTATGCTACATATCCATATGTTCAAAACACTGCAGTTGTAGCACTGTAATCTGCCTTTTCATATGCACTGAAAAGTGTAACCCCGCTTAAACAAACTCAGTATGTGAAATTCTAGGGTTACATAGAAGAGGGAGGGTAAAATAGTCTTTGGAAAATAGCAAACTCTTAATGAATTTGGACTTAAAATATAACACCCCATAGTCTTACAAGTATTTTGTAAAGCTAGGCCTACCAGTGTGTAGACACAATGAATGGCTTATAATCCTATTCATAAGAGACCTGTAACTCATAATAATAATTTCATGGCACTTTTCTCAAGGTTTTATGTAGTACTTCATTGACTGTGTGTGAGATGCAGTGAGAAATGTTGTAAGAAAAGATGTTAGCTTCTGCTTTTACTGCTAGAATTTTGATTGTCCTTATAATAGCATCAGTAGCAGCAGGAACTGCGAGACAATAACAAAAAAGCAGCTATGAATGTTATTATGTGTTACTATGAATCATGCCACTTTCTAAACTCTTTATGTATATGAACTCATTTAATTCCTCCAGCAGACCTATGAATAAATATTCACATTATTCTCATTTTATAGATGTAGACAGAGAAGCACAGTTAAGTAGTTTGCTGAAATTTATACAACTGAGTTGGATCTGTAGTTTAAACCCAAGCATTCTGGCTTCATAGTCCACATTCTGAATCATGTTGCTGTGGTGACTCTAAAAATAACTGCTATGTCACAAAAAATGTGCAAAAATCCTTTTTCTAACACCCTTTGCTTGTTGTGTATGTGATTCAGTAGACTAGACTATAGGCCATAATGGGCATCCAACCCGTAGTTCTAGAAAAATGCTATGCTTCATGCCTCTGTGCCTTTGTACACTTTAGTATTTTACTGATTCAGCCCCACCCCCATCTTTCCTAAGAATTTTTAGTAAGTGATAGTGATCCTTTAAGACTTAGCCTAGCCCAAGTATGCCCTACTCTGAGAATCTTTTCTTAACCCCATTGATCTGAACTAGGTCCCCTTTCTGTGTGTTCTCCCATCCCCTATGGTATACTCCTGTCATTGTACTTACCACAGTGTGATAACTTTTTATACAGTTGTCTCTTCAGTGAATCTTACTTGAGTCTCTAAGGAGTGGACCATATCTTATTCATCTTTGTATTATAGTGTTCAGATTCTGGTACCTTTGATAAAATGTTCATAAAATGAATGATTGAATGAGCGCACATATTACTTAGCTCAGTACTTTGGGCATAGTGAATGTTGCATGAATGAATTGGAATGCAGGACTATGTTTTGTATAAATCATACAATAAACATTTTTATCTGTAGATTTAAGTCTTTTTATGATTAAAGTTTAACATCCTTACATGTCATCTTTTTAAAAAATGATTTGTTGATCTACCTTTTACCTCCTCGATTACAGTACTCCTTCTGAGTTCTGTTGCATTATGGACATTTTGTTGTTGTTGTCTAGCCATAGAATTCTTGTCAACAATTATATAGCAGTTTCCACTGAAATTTTGCATGCTCATGTCATTGTGAAGGATATTAGAGATAATATTTTTTGTAGGTCAGGTCATGATGATAGTTATCACTGTGATAAAATTTATAAAAATGTACATTGCCATTCATAAGCAACAGGAAGACCTAATAAAGCTCTCTGCTAAGTGCTTTATAGGCTCTAGGCAACATAAGTGACACTGAACTTATTTACGTTGCTGAATATAATAAGCAAAAAAGAGAAAAGAGCCCTGAGGCAAATGCAATGCATTTAGCATATCCTGTAACTTTGTATTTAATGATTAATCAGAAAGTGTATAGAAGCTGTTTGTTCTTTTAAACCCCACATTTTGATATTGAGGATCTTATCTTTGTTATGGAGTGTAGGCAGATATTTAGGAAGACAGTGCTTCACATTTATTTTCTTTAAACTTTTTGAATTAGATCTGAGTTATACTTCTTTGCTTCTTAATATCAAATCTTGAAATTTCCTGTTCAAAAGATTAAAGAAAGTGAATTACTATGTCACTGTTGCTATTTGCTTATTAGGGACATAAAAAATGGAACAAAAATGGAAAGATGAAAGGTCAGGTGGTAACAATTAAAGAGGAAGTAGAGAAAGTAAGTCAAGAGACTGAAGACATGTAGACTCAGAATCAAGTTCTACTAATATTTTAATGTATCCTATGTGCCAGGATCTAGATGCTTTCAATGTTACCTTTAATTTATTTAATATCAAGTGAATATTGTAGTTTGTTTTGCCTTAGGTCCTTCTTTTGCATCTTTCGGTATTTAACTCTTTAGTTTCTATATGTTTGCATTTGGCATACTAGTTTGTAAAACTTCATTTATTCATACATTCCTTCATTCAGACTTTGTAGTCAGACAAATCTGACTTTATATTCCATCTCTACCATTTAACCAATAGCTAGGTGTGACCTCTGTGTTACTTATCCTCTCTGAGCCCTAGTTTTATCATTTATTAACCATAGAAATTAAATTCTTGGTCAAAGATTTTTTGGATTCAGGTTATAGAAATCTACCTAATCACAAAATGATATTATTTTGTAGGGATACGTGGGTATCTTTTGCAATTGAAGGGCAAGAAGCAAGTCAAGACCTCTTGAGGGTCTAGAAACAGGAATTGGAAAGCTGATACAAATGCAGACCTTTAATCTCTGTCTCTCTTTGTCTCTGTCTCTCTTGTTCTATCTTTTCATATTCATTCTCTTTTCTCTCTCTCTTTTTTTTTCATTTCTGATTCTCTTTGTATGTCTTCCTTAATCTCCTCTCTTTCTCTCCTTCTCTCTCTCTGTCTCTCTGTCTCTCTGTCTCTCTCTCTCTCTCTGCAAATTCCTTAATCTCCTCTCTTTCTCTCCTTCTCTCTCTCTGTCTCTCTGTCTCTCTGTCTCTCTGTCTCTCTCTCTCTCTCTGCAACTCAGCTTTCATTGTTTCAGGGTGCATATGGCCAAACATGGGAACTGCACAGCTCCTGAATTTACATAAACTCAGTTTGAGTGACAAGCTGAGACTAATTAGTGTCTCTCAGTCCAAATTGTGAATTTCCAGGAGAAAGAAACTGATTGGTCCAACTTCTATCAGATGTATGTTCCTGGTCCAGTCAACTATGGGGGAAGAAGGAAGAGTCACGTAGTCCAGTGTGGTTGCCAGGACAGCTCTGTAGGTGATGGCAGGAGTTGATGCTAAAATAAAGTGGCTGGTGGCTGTCTACTTAATGCCTGTCTTATTAGGCTGCTGTCATGATTACATTAAATATTGCACAAATATCTGTGAGTTCCTAATAGGCAGCTAACTACTAGTATAGTAGAAAATACCATGTATCACTCCAAAATGGATGCCTCCCAAATATTAATTACTTAACTTAATCTTCCTGTTTAAAAGGAACAATCATCACTCACATTTTATAGTTGTTCACATAAATATTAAGCAAGCTGCTTAATATAACAGAGTAAAATAGTTTTAGACTTAGAAATAGAATCTAGGCCTTTAAATTTTCTCTTTCTGGGGCTGGCCCGGTGGCGCACTGCTACAGTGTGCCGCTTGGGAAGCGCGGCAGCGCTCCCGCCGAGGGTTCAGATCTCACATACAGACCTGCCGCTCGCTGGCTGAGCGAGGTGTGGGAGCGGCGCTGAGGGTTGCAATCCCGTGGCCGGTCCCGGTCCGGTACGGGCGTGACACTGAGGGTTGCGATCCGTGGCCGGTCACGAAAAAAGACAAAAAGGAAGAAAAAAAATTTTTTTTCTCTTTCTGTTCATTAAAATGCACTTATTAAATTCTTCATAGCATATGAGCCTATGCCAAGAAAATTACTTTGACCATTTCCTGATCTCTAATAGCTTATAATTAAGACATGCATTAGATATTGCAAATAGCCAATAAGAAATATCATTCAGTCATAAAAGGGCTAGTAACGTGCTTACATTTAGTGCAATTTTAGGGTGCATTTATATGGGTAAGAATGCAGTGGTAATATTAGAGACAATATTGGAGTAGATATTAAACTTATGTGTGACTGTGGGAATTACACATCTCACCTGAGTAAGGTAAGTCAATGCAGTATACTTGAGTTGTAGTATGAAACCTCCTTTATGTTATTATTAAATATGTATACATCTATATTTATATATACATATCAGATTCAAAATTTGATTGTTCAAAATTATAAAACCTCTGTTAGATAATAACGTAACAGTTAAAGAATTTCTGAACTGGCTTATTGCCAGGAAGCCTTCAAAAGGAAAGAAAGATGAATAGATGGGGTGGGAGAGGTATTAATTGCATTGTTCATGCTGTCCCTATCTGCTTTATCTATCTGAAAGTGGAATAGTAAAGTCATTGAGCTAGTTATAAGTAACTTGTAGGCATTATCTTTGATTCTTAGTCATTAAGATAATGTTGATCACACTGAATATATTCATTATATAAGCTGATGCATAAACTGGTAGAAGCCTAACCTTGAAGGTCTTATTTTTTGGCATTAGTGATAGCAGAGAATAAATCATCAGTTATATTCAAGAATACATGCAACACTGGAGTAAAATTTCTGTAATAGCTTTCCCAGCACTCTAAAAGGATTGAATAGACTCTTTTAAATATATATGAGATGGAATATTATCTCATTTTTTCAGAAACATCAAGGCAAAACCAGCAAATGGTGATTTCTTTAATAAGATGGTAAGTTGAAAAGAGACCTTGATGATTGGATTCATTAAAATGGTATGCTATGGTTAAGTATTATGAAATGTGCTACAGCAAGCCTAAAAGTGACAAAATTACAGAACAAGGGGGGAAATTATTTCACTAGCTCATATGTTGCTTTTGATTGTATGTGCAATGAATCTAAGAGAAATTTGCTGCTATTCCTGGAAGAAAGAAGGTCTAACCTGGAGAAAAGCCTTCCGTGGAAGGTCTATCATTTTATGTAAGACTTTAAAAGAGAGTTTATGAGTCAAAATAAAGAGAAAGAAATATCTAAGTTTTAGGTATGATTGAAATAGATATTAAGACAGTGGAAGAGGAGATACAGGTTAATTATCTAAAGTTTACATTTAAAGCTTTAGGAAATTGTTTCTTATGCTTTTGTGTAGATTACCAATCAAAGATACGTTTTTTTCTAGTTACATGGTGTTTTGGGACTCTTTGGATGTTACATACCTTTAGAATATTTTTAGCCTATTATATTGTATGCATTATGACCATACATACTAAAGTTTATTAAGTAAGGAAATAACATCAAAATGACTGTCAAATAAAAATTTAGCTAATTGGATACTTGTATAAAGGAAATCAGAGTTCATAAAGAAAATGGGAATTTGGAGGCTGGAGTATAAATGCTATTGAAACAGAAATGAAGCTGATTCGTGAATGATTAAACCATCATTGCCTTCTGCATAAAGGGCAAATATAATTCCACCACGTTTGTAATACAGGCAACCCTGCCTAAAGAGTTTTGGTTTTAAGGGTCAGTTAACTACATATCTATCAACTGTAATAATATTAGCAAAGTGACTATGTAACTAGTCCTCTGCCTAGTGAAGAGGTGATTGTTTCCAAATTGCAGTAGCACCTGCAGTTAGTTGAGGTTTATGGCTCAAATGCATTGTATCACTTCACAGGGAACATCCCTTTAAATTTATATTAACAAATCTCCTTTGGCTTCGAAATGAGGAGTGGCTTTAAGGCACTCTGTTTCAGAGAAGACAAGTGGAGAATAGCTTGCCGAGGTTAGATCACAACTAGGCCTCTGCCCCAGATGACGTCGATCATCTGAGGTTTGAAGGACCTCTCTTGACAATTAAACTACGTTTAAGTATTTAGTTCACTGTCATGTAAATACATTTTAATTTTCAGAATATAAAACAATATAATACCATTTCCTACAAAGAAGAACTATACAAGTTTACTTCCCAAGCAACCATTAGAATGACATATTACATTTTTTATTGAGACTGTTTGTAATACCCATGTTTGAGTCATTTGGCCTAGTTGATGGCATGGGGCATAATGTTAATGAAAAGGTCATGAATTGAATCCACACACCGAACTGTTAGGTTTGTATGTAGAGTAGTTCTGTTTTGTAGTTAGGATGGCATTCTTCACCTGTAGGTACATATTTTATTGATTCCTTACTCCCTCTTTGAACACTATTTTAGAAGTGGGTTAAATTTTGCATGAAAGAAAATCAAATATACTATTCAAAGCATATGTTGTTCCATTGGCCTGATTCATTAGTTATCTATCACTGTGTAACAATATTTCCCCAAGAATTAATTTGGGTGTTTCATGACATGGCATCTGGCTACCCCCAGAACAAGTGATTTCAAGAGAGCAAGGCAGAAGCTTCAATGTCTTTTGTGACCTACATTAGAAGTCGCACTACACCATTATGCAGTATCAAAGTGGTTACTACACAGGTCATCTCTGTTCATTGTGATAATGGGCCATAAGAGAGTGCACACCAGGAGGTGAGAATCATTGGTGGACATCTTATAAGCTGGCTCTCATAGCTGGTACCATAATTTTGTTACCATAATTTTGTTCATAGAATTTGAGAACTGGAAAGGGCTTTAACGGCTATCTCTGTCAACTCTTTCTTTTTAATAGCTAAATAAAGTGTATATTAGATGGCTTACTGAATATTTCCCCCAAGGTGATACAGCTACAGCTAGTTCATGACAGAGCCAAGAGTAGAACTCAAGCCTCTGTACTTCAAGACAACTGTTAGACCTTATGATGTCACCGTCGGTTATAAAGTAACATGTTACAGTTTGGGAATATATTTAATCTGAACATTTAATTGTTTTAATAGATATTCCTAATTATTTATACATTACTTGGTTAAATTAATTTATTTAAAAACAATTCTATTTCATTTGCTTCCCAACTCAACTGTTAAGATGTTTGTGCACGTTTGCTCCCTCCTCTCCTCCTCTCCCTCCTCTCCTCCTTTCTTCAGAGGAAGTGGAAGATCACGGGCGTATCCCAGACCCAGATGACTTCGTACCACCCGCGCCACCCCCCTCCTATTTTGCCACCTTTTACTCGTGCACGCCCCGGATGAACCGCAGGTACCGAGCCGAAGCCCCTCGGCAGCTCTTGGTGGGGTTTTGAAGACTGAAGGGTCTCCAGAACTCACACCACGAGGTCCCATTTTTTCCCAAAATCTAGACAGGTTGTATTGTTTTTCAGGGTTTTCTATTCTGTCTCTGTCTCTGTCTCTTTTTCTCTTTTATAATTCTCTAACCTGTAGAATGGTTGATTTGAAATGATAGCCAGGGTAAAGATCTGCCTATATTAATATGAAATAATAGGAAGTAACATGAACAGTATTGTAAAAATATGGATATTTTAAGCTATTCCCTTTTTGATGCAACTACGATTACTTGTATTTTTTATTATACCTTTAGACAAGGAGCAAAAAAAGAAGGAAATATAAAGGGGGAAAAAGTAAATATAAATAAAGGGATTTTCCATAATTTGTTACACAATAGTGAAGTTTGGGGAGTGGCTGGCATATCTGGTTAGCATAGTTTCCTTTGGAAATAATGTCTCTCCTGATTTCCTCAAAGCTGACAGGACCTAACATATGGAAGTCAGGTAGGCTTGCACCAGAAAGAAACCTTTTGCATGGTATCTTGAAACATAATTACTGAAACAATAAATAAAGTAGAAATAGCAAGGGAGAGACACAATAGCTAAAATTAAATTATTAACATTGGAGAAAAGCTTGACATAATTACAGAGGATATAGATGAAAAAACAATAGATTAAAACACATAAAATAAAATAAATATGGAGGAACACCAAAGATCCAGCATTAAGGTAATTGCATAGGGAATGTAGAATGTGGAAGAGAAAAATGATACAAAGATAGATAAGTTTTCCCTGAAAAGAATAAACAATTAAATCCTCAAGTCAAAATAATATTTTGGGTCCTATGAATTTTGATTACTTGGCATATCTAGGTTAAATGATAGAACTTTCATGTTTCTCCAGGTTTCCAGGGAGAAGAGCATATCATTTCAAAGAGGGGGAAATCAGATTTTAAGTAAACTTCTTCCCTAGAACAGTCAATGCCAGAAACCAATGTAGCAATCTCTATACACTTCTGAAATAAAGAAAATATGATCAAGAAATATATTCCTAGCCAAGGTACCATCTAAGTATAAATTCAGCAAGCAGAAATTCCCAAATATCCATGAGTTTCCCATACCTCTTATTATGAAATTGAGCCAATTGATAGATAAATTAATAACAAAATTGTGACACCATTTAATATGAAATACTAGATATTTATGTAAATTATGATTGTGGAATCTAATATGTTTGTTATAAAGTTTGACAGCGAAAAATAACATGCCAACAAAACTTGGAGTAGGAAGTGGATGTTCTCATGTTTTGGTTAGTAACATCTAAAATTTAAAATATACTTATAAAGGATATAATTACTTTAGTCTATTAATGTTTTCACAATTTTTAAACCCTAGATCTTTTAGAGAATATTCATTTAAAATGAGGAACTCATGTATTTTCACTGAATTTGTGCTTCTGTTAAATTCAGTTAAAATTAAATGTATTTATACTTAAAAATCACTGATAATATCCTGTAATTTTTTTTTTTTTTGTCTTTTTCCGTGTCCGGCAACGGATCGCAACCCTCAGTGTCGCGCCTGTACCGGACCGGGACCGGCAACGGGATCGCAACCCTCGGTGTTGCCCCCGCACCTCGCTCAGCCAGTGAGCGGGAACCGGTCTGTATGTGGGATCCGAACCCTCGGCGGGAGCGCCACTGCACTCCCAAGTGGCGCACTGTAGCAGTGCGCCACCGGGCCGGCCATTTTTAATAAAAGCTTTTTTATTCATTTCCACAGATGCACTGAAATGCCTAGAATGTTATTATAAATGATAGTTATTTCTCTGTACCAGTATATGAGGTGTTTTTTCCCTACATACTTTTTTATCACTCTAATCCTTTTAAAGTATGTACTAATTTTTACAAAAATAGTAAATTTTTATTTATTTAGGAAACAGTTATGACTCTCACAGATGAAAAAAGGTGAGGCCCAAAAATAACATGACTTAAGTGAAATATTTAGTTTATTTATAGCCCGGTCAGTAGTCCAAGTCTTCTGAGTCTTTCTTTGTTTACTATCATTTACTCTCTTGCACAAGCACTAATAGATAGGAATTAATATGTTTCTAGGGTAGTAGTATATAGAGCTACAGTGTGTCATAAACAGAACCAATAATAGGTTCTGTGTGTGTGTGTGTAAAATAAGATGAAATATTTTACTAAGGTAAACTTATCTATATAGAACAGGTGCTCTTAAAACACGTATTAAAACGTTCTAACATGTGAAAACATTCTAACATGATAACATGTTAGAACCCAATGTGTCATTCATCCATTACCTAAATGTGGATTGGTGTATGGGATACATTAGGTATAGGAGAGAACTGCAGTCCTTTTTAAAAGTGGGAGCACAGTAAAAACCTAACACTAATTCTTATAGTAGACAAAATAAAAGGTTCTAAAACACTACCATGTAACTTGAGGGTTCAGTGAAGTTCTCCTTAAACCATTGTTTTTCTAAGTCTCCTGGTATTTTTTAGAAGTAGATTTCGTACTTCAGGCTGATATTATATGCCTGAGGGCAAAGGATAGTAATGTTCTTTCACCTTCTGTCACTCCATCTGCCTGGATAAAAAATCTCCACGGGGAGAAGAAACGGTGTTATTGCTGTATTTTTGGGATTTTACATGTCTGTCATTTCATTATAGTGGAAAAACAAAAACATTTCTGTATTGACTTGGGAAAATGTTATGTTCTTCAGTTTGGGGTTTTTAAAATCTATATTTTGTTTAAAAAACAAACACCTATTATATAGTGTTCTATAGTAATGGAAGAAAATTAAAAGTACTTTGTTGACACTTTGGGAAAAAAAGCCTAGAAGTTTTTGTGCAAAAGGTTAATTGTTTCCTCATAAGAATTGTTGTATGAATATATTTAAGTTACTTGAATGTGGAGTTAGTTTTAAATTTTCCCGTTTTAATGTGGAGAAACTCAAATTTACCCTTGGACTCGGTATTAATGGTCTGTATTGCTTTCTCTTGGCCTATTTTGATTAGTTTCAATGAAAGGCAAAAAAAAAAAGTTGATATTTAGTTCAGGTTTCGATTGAAGTACAGTATTTAAGAACATCAAAGAGGCATGAAATCTACTTCTGAGAGCTTATAATACATTATATCTTTGAACTTCAACTCCCTTGTACTGACAACTTTATTACACCTCAGTTAGACAGCAAGATAATATACAAGAAAAATCCAAGTCTTTGAAAGGATTAACCTTCAGTTGTTTACAATGCTTACCTCACTGGGTTTTGTGTAGCTGAATTAGCATTGGCAAAGGAGCTTGATACTGTTGGATGAAAAGCAGTTAAGTTATTAAATGTTAGCTAGTGTTATTATGATTGTGATTTTGTAAACAGATGATCATTTTTTTTTCATTGGTGACATGAGGAGAAGCTGAAGAGAATGTTGGTCTTAACCTCTCAGGTAGTATAGCTTGAAGCTAGAATGCTTTATGAAGTGAGCCCCATCTTTAATATCTCAGCTGAAAATTAGTTTTCACCTTTCTCTTGAAATATTCTGGTACATAAACCAAGAGAAATGTGTCCTGTTAAAGCAGGCTTTTTGTTGTAATCTATAATCTATAATCTAGTAGTAGCGTGCTTTACTGATGCAATTAACACTGCAGGCAAGTCACAGGTTAATTGCAATAATTCTTTGCATGGGTTGGTTGTAACTAAAAAGGTGTAAAATCTATTGCAAGATGACCAATTCTTTTTTTAACTGAAAATAAAAGATTCTAGATCTCACCTTCTAGTTCTTCAGGAAGTTTCCAGTTGGTTATTAACTGAGGGATTAATTTCAAAGGCTGTTTTGAAACTTTGCGCATTTGCAGCCATATGTACAATTGGGTTTTTTCCAGCTTTCTTTTTAAAACTGTGCTGAATTTGGATATAAGAGATTACTTCAGAAGTTCATGAAAGGGTTGACCAGTTAGCTCAGTTGGTTAGAGTGTGGTGTTAATAACACTAAGGTGCAGGATCCCTGTATGTCCCAGCTGCCAAAATACAAACAAACACCACCCCCCCAAAAAAATGCAAAAACAAAAATTCATGGAAAGATTAGTATTATCTTTTAATTGTATCTTTCCACAAACTTTCTGAAGTACCCTGATATATGAGGGTTTTTGCTTTGGTTTTGTGTTATAATTGTTCCTCTGCTGGAAAATAGTTTACACACAAAAAATGATTGTGTGACTTGAAATAAAGTATATAATTTAAATTTATGGACCAAAAAAATGACTGTTTTTGGGAGATGGGAGAAAATGGAAAACTAACCTATGACCTATTTTTTTCCTTTCGTTCAAGCAATGGCTTCTTATAACGGGAATTAATTGTGTTCTCTGAGAAAGTGAATATGTAAGTGATGAGGTCTTCCTTAATTATCAAAGGTGTAAAGGGTTTGTTCAAACTTCAGCTTGTGGTGGAAAGCAAAAGAGGACTCTACCAGGGGATGTGATACTAGGCTTGCATTTAAAGAATGTCATTCTTTTATGCAAATAGCTTAGTTTTGTCTAATAATGATACTAAAGAGAATTTCATTTTGGAGTATCCTCCAGACTATAACCTCAGAAGTTTTCATCCATATTTAATCACCTTCTCCCCTTATAATACTGATGGATCTGCTGTCTGTTGATTTATTGAAACTTTTTTTTGAACCTGTGTGTTGTCAACATTGGGAACAAAGCATTTCATGTATTTTTATTTTTTGTGGAGAGTATTCCTGTCTTTTACTTGTTGGGAAACTTCTATCTCTAATCATTCTTTAATGCATCATACATTGGGTATATATTTCTTGAGCACTCACTATGTGTCAGCACTTGGACTGGACCAAGCCATGTTCGTGGAGTTGAATAACACACGGTAGCTGCTCTCCAAGTAGAGGATTATTATTTGTGGATATCCTGGATGTTTTGTCCCTCTTTCCTTTCTACTTCTTATTTTTCCTCTTCCTCCTTCTCCTCTTTTTCTTCCTCCTCCTTTTCCTCCTCCTCCTCCTCCTCCTCCTCCTCCTCCTCCTCCTCCTCCTCCAAGCAACAGATAAAATTTGCAATTATAGGGGAGGCTAAAGATCACCTCTTACCCATCTTAATTCCTAAGTGGGACCTTCAGCTTGGTCTAGGAATATAATTGACACAGGACAGATTAACAGGAGTAAAGTGTACAAGTTTTATTAATTTTACATGTACATGGGGACCCTCATGAGAGAGTAAGGACCCAAAGGAATGGCTAAAGCAGCAAGCTTTTATACTTTTTAGACAAAGAACGATAAATATGTAAAACATCACAGGACAAGGGATTTGTGTTAGGGGCAGTAAATTCTAGGGAAGTCACTAGGAGATATATTGGGGGAAATGGGGGTAAAGCTAGCGGAAGATAAGGGTTACATCAGTAAGTTTATTTGTATGGGTTTGTTGCTGCAACAGTCCCCAGTCTCTGGTAATAAGGGCTACTTTCTTGCCCTGCTACAGGAAGGCATTTTCTCAAATGAATTTTTATGGCTTGCTACATGTAGGAAGGGACAGGTCAGATAGCCTTTCTGCAACTATAGTTCTCAAGTGCTTTCAGCTTGAAATAATCAGTATACTAAATTGGCATATTTTGGGGTGGATTGTCCTTAACTCTGTTTTAATTATATTATCTTTCACATGGTGCTACAGCATATCTTCACTGTGTCTTCCAGAATTCTTTAGCAATGATAAGATGGTCATATTTATAAAGTGCTTTTTGTTTTTCAGATGAAAGTCAATCATGTTTAACAAATTATATTTCTTTTTATTTAATTGGATAGGAATAGTCAGAAGTCAGAAAACATAAAAAGTCCTTTGAGTATTTTTAGGATATCTTTTTTGTTCTTAAGAGTAAGTATTCACTATCTCTTATCAGGGCTGGATTCAGTTCCACCAAGAATACTCAGAAGATTATTTGGCTCACTGTGGCTCTCAGCTAAGTTCCAAAGAAGACAGGCATTATGAACCACCAGTATATGATATAATTAATTTAGAAGTATTTTATTAACCTGTCCTTATTTTCTTTTGCATTCTTTCATGTTAGTTTCAGAATCTGTGATCCAAAATCTGATCATCAGAATTATCTGTTTTTTTAAACATTAGATTTCTGGACCATTTAAAAAAATTAAATGTTATGTTTGTGAAGGAAAAAAACCTGATTGCCCTCCCCTCCCCCATTCATTGTTAACCTAAAAGATTTGTCAACTGTTATTTAAAGGGAGTATCCTTGATTCATTTAGGAATATGATTCTCTGAATTGATTAGAGAGGGAAGCTCCTGAAATCCCAGCACTTTTCCTTTATTTCTTGAACATTATTTCTTTCCACTTCTATTGTTTTTGATAACTATACCATGGACTTATTATAGAAGGGAAGCATGAAGGTACTGTTTCTCTGATCCATCCTATCCAGTAAGCTATCCAATTCCTCAACATCTCCAGCCATAGTAAGATGACTGGAGATCTTACTGTCTTCTGCCGTAGTATCTAATCCGTTTCCTTTCCTCTTTTCCATTTTCTATGCACTATAGCTGAAATGAATATTCTTGACAACCTTATCTTGCCACAACTTGTTTAAAGCCCTTCAGTGGCTCCCCGTTGCATATAGTAAAAGAAATTTGAACTTTTCATGGCATAACTTCTCTACTGGCTCCCACCAACCTCTTTGCCTTTCAACTTCCACCACTCCCACTCTAAGATCAGCAGTACTACTGCTCTGCTATTCCATTTCACACCACCAATCCTTTGCACATGCTATTCTTCCTGCCTATAAGGCTTTCTACTCACTTCAGCCTATTTCTAGGTTATGCTTTAAAACACTCTTCCATTGTCTTCTCTGTAAAGCCACCTTTACCCATTCTCAATCTATCTACTCAGTCCACAGTGTTAATCACTTCCTCCCCTCTGCTACTTACACTCAAATTTGCTACTGCACTTTTCACATTGGATTGTAATTGTTTGCTTACTTGCCTACTTTTCCTTCCTCGACAGTGAGTTTGTTAAGTGTAGGATAAGGGTAGGATCTATGTCTTACCTATTTGGTATTTCCCAATAGTTGTCCCAGTGTCAGGTACAAATAAAGCTCACAGCAAATGCTTATTTGAATAAAATTAAATTAGTATTTCACTTGGAGCCAAAGATCAAATATAAGGAGGTTAAAGTACTCTGAGGCCATATTGAGGCTATGAGTCATTGGAGATCCTTTATAGATTATATTAGAAAGCAGAGTGATTGGCTTAAATGAGTGGGATGTTTAACTTGGGATTCCAGAAACAACGTTTAGAAAGGTGATAGAGATAACTCCTTAGGGAAGGATACATTCCTGTAAGTGACAGCACTGACAGAATCAATACTGCACAGGGTTTATGAGGGCATAGTCTCTAAAGAGCAGGTTCTGTGCATAGTGTTTTGGTAATTTATTTCCCCTTTTTCTTCTCATCCTCTGAGATCATGTCATGCATCCAGCTTAGTTTCCTACTAGTCTTCAGGTAATTGGTCAATCCTTTCAGGCTTCAATAATGTTAATAATCTCAAGCATAATTCCATAGATTGCCTGTTGATGTGTACCATATTTTTTTCTTGACTCATTTCCTTGAACCACTGTGATACACAGTTACTTGGAGTCCACTTCTTTTGTGAGTCTTTATGTATCCTATATACCTTTTATTTACTTTTTTTTTTTTAACTGAAAAGAGTAGAGTAAGGAAAATATCCACTAGTTTTATTAATAATAATGTAACTTAACTAAAATGAGTCTTGAAGTTAAGTTGGCAATCTACTGCATTTATTTTGAAACAAGGAAAATTGTTTTAGGAAACAAACCAGATTTTCTTTTGCTCTTGAAACATTCAGAGTTTTATCATGAACACTGCAGATTCTATGTTTCACAGAGTGAGGATGTAGATTAAAATTGTCTGGGCCGGCCCGGTGGCGCACTGCTACAGTGCGTCGCTTGGGAGCGCAGGGGCGCTCCCGCCGAGGGTTCGGATCCCACATACAGACCGGTTCCCGCTCACTGGCTGAGCGAGGTGTGGGCGCAGCACCGAGGTTTGCGATCCCGTTGTTGGTCCCGGTCCAGTACGGGCGCGACACTGAGGGTTGCGATCCGTTGCTGGTCACGAAAAAAGACAAAAAGGAAAAAAAAAATTGTCTGCAGAATATCCATGTAAGGGAATGTGAAATTAATTACAGAAATTAAAATAGTCGTGAAAGGATGTGCTTTTCTAAGAGATTCTTTTCTAACAAATTTCGCAGTGCCAAATTAGACTTTTAAGAAAACACCATTAAAAGTAATTAGAAAATAAAGTGAAAAACCACTTTCAAATGTGAATTCTTAAAATATAAATTTCAATTGATACATAAGAATGCTTAATCTTTGTTAATGGTATTTATCTAGCACCTAATATTCACTGTGTTTATTAATGAATAACTCCTAAATGTCCTGAAAGTGGCTGAATATGGTTAACATGAGGGGATATAATAACCAGAATGCCATCAGCTAGCATAATTTCAAAAATATTTAGATAGGGACTTTTCTTGTGTCTATTTAACTATTTTAATATGATCTAAAAATATTAGAATTTATTTTCTGAGGTGAAATGATGAAAATGTATTCATTTCCACGGTTCATTTTATCTTCATTAAAAGTGAAGTTTTTCGTTTCCTCATTTCCATGATATACCTCAGTCTTGTTTAGAACTTTAGTTTAAAATCAATAAACTGATTCCTTTTAAGGAATTGACGCATATTCTTTATTAAAGAACATGGTAGGAGTGATTTATTTATCTTTCACAGCATTCTCTTCTTTCAGCTCTAGTTTAAAATATTACTGTTGTGGCTGATAAAAAAATAACTGTTTCTTAGAGGATCAGTATAAAATCATCTAGTCCAGGAAATGTAAATTTATCTAATAACAATGGAAATGAAGTTTGTATAATGACGTGACACTGGTGATCTGGAGTCTAACACCTTTGTCAGTAGAACTGAAGATTAATTTTTGTTCTCTTTAGGCTTTGTTAATTTTCTTGCCCTTTTGGAGTGATTATTTTTTTTAGCTGGGTTAAATAAATTGTACACAGAGATGAACACATGCATATACACATGCAAAAAAGAAAGTTGTAATTTTGTTGTGTTATGATTTTAAATATAGGTCTACTATATGAGATCCACATTTTTAACTTAAGTGTGAGTGTGCATAGTTTGAAGATTAAATACAGTTATTATCATTGCTTTGACAGCAGCAATGTTTAGTTAGACCTCTTGGCATTGTCATATAATTTATACGGCATTCTTTCCAAAGCTGTTAATTTACAGCAGTTATCCAGCCTACTGTTCTGGAGAAGGATTGTCTTCCTTTCTTATATGGTCAGCGATTTTAATGTTGCTATAAGTTTTAAGAGTCATACTTCTTTCCTTCTCCTTCAGATTTTTCTAGGAGGGCCGGCCCCGTGGCTCACTTGGGAGAGTGCAGCACTGGTAGCGCCGAGGCCGTTGGTTCAGATTCTATATAGGGATGGCCGGTGCGCTCACTGGCTGAGCATGGTGCAGACAACACCGTGCTGAGGACCGGTCAGAAAAACAAACAAACAAACAACAAAAAAACAAAAAACAAAAAACAAAACAGATTTTTCTAGGAGACTATGGTGTGGGTTTGCAGGATAACTAGGGAAGTTACTAAATCTTATTTATTTTTAAGATGGTTTTCAACTAACATCTCCTAGATAGCATGATAAGAAAACATACCCTCAAGAATATCAACTACACAATTCTTTGATATCATAAGAGATTCTTTTTTAAAAAAAAATTATAGTTTAAAATTGGTATTTAAAAATTAATAGTTTTCTCTCATAGGACTTGCTATATTCTAGTCTATTGAGTTTTCCAAGCATTGTTGTGTCTAAACACTTAACTGTGATATGTAGAATTTTATTAACTTTTTTTGTAGACCATGCTTCCTGGTTTGCTCAGCAGCATAATTCATAAAAGGAAGCTGTCATCATATTCTTTATAATCTTTATAAAATTTTAGGAATATACCATAAAGATATTCCACAGTATTCTGTGCTGCTCCATAATAGAACACAATAAAAATGTTATTAGGTAGCATTTCTTTGAATCCCTGCTATTTTGGAGCATTTAGTCCTTAAAATAAGTCTTTGTGGTATTATTGTTATTTTAATAGTACAGATAAGGAAACAGGGGCTTAGAAAGGTTAAATAACTTGCCTACAGTCACACAGCTAATAAATGGTAAGATTCTTATCAAGGTCTATCTTCCTCTAAAACCTATAGTTTTAGTCTCTGTACTGCTTGCTGCTGTAGATGATATACCCAGCCAGTTGTTAAAAAGGTACCAATGTGGGCTGGCCCCGTGGCTCACTCAGGAGAGTGCAGCTCTGGTAGCGCCGAGGCCGTGGGTTCAGATCCTAAAGAAGGATGGCTGGTGTGCTCACTGGCTGAGCGTGGTGCAGACCACGCCATGCTGAGGATTGCGATTCCCTTATTGGTCAAGAGAGAGTGCAGCTCTGGTAGCGCCGAGGCCGTGGGTTCAGATCCTAAAGAAGGATGGCTGGTGCGCTCACTGGCTGAGCGTGGTGCAGACCACGCCATGCTGAGGATTGCGATTCCCTTATTGGTCAAGAAAAAAAAAAAGGTACCGACGTGAGTGATCTTTTCAGTGATGGTAGTGGAGTCATCTGATTTATCCACACTTATCAGAAAGATGCATATCTCAGAGTAGTTTGACAGGATAAAGTCCATGATAGTGTAACAGAATTTTTCTTTGGAGATCTGAAAACTCTGAACACCTGTCTTAAAACACTGAGGATAACTGGCTGTAGCAGCACTGACCAAAATGGACAAATAGATCAGGGTAACAGAGTCAGGTATTTATAACTCACGCCATCTCATAGTGAATTTGTTCTTAGTGGTTTTTTTTTTTTCTTTTTTAAAAATGTATTCTGCTAACAGGAATAAAGAAAAATAAAAGTCTGTATTTCAACTCTGGCTACACCATTTATGAGCTTTTTGGAATCTTGAACAAAGTTGCTTCTGAGCCTGTTTTCTACCTCTTTTTTCAAGGTGATTGTGAGTTTGGTTATTGTGATTTGTTGCAAATGAAATAATGTATATTAAATGCTAAACATATTGCTTTGAATATAATGGGAATACCATACATATAATAGCTATTATTACTGTATTGTTTTCATTATTGTTGTAAGAATAAACAAGAGTAGGGAATAAATTAAAAAAAAAAAAAACTAAAACACTTGCTTAATAAACTTGAGTCTTTAGGGACTAGCAGTTTGGTGATAAGCATTCAGCTGGACTAATGTGCCCTGCCCTTACATTAAAAACATTATAATCATAGAAATCTATCAACTTCTTTAATTTAAAAGAGTTCTATTATGAATATAGTTGTACATGTTTCTGCTTTTGGATATATCTGTGTATCTGTACATTTGTATACATCCTTGTTTTGTGGAGAAAAGAGTATATGTATACATCTATTTAAATCTAGACTAATTTATCTTTGAGTATTTTCTTTTTTGATAGAGGTCTTTTCCTCATTTCTCCATTTCAACTTATTTAATTTAATTTCATAAATGTTTTACTAGTCCAAAGACTCAAATATTATTTGAAGATATATTTTATTTAGAAGTTAAGTAAAAATTTACAAATATTTTAATGGTTTTTGGAACAAAATTTTTTTTTGTGAGCCTCTGAACACAAAACATAATTTTTGACTGAGCTCAGTTTTTCATCTTATAAATGAGAAACAAGCAAAAAAAGACCTAGTCATCAGTGTTAAATAGAAAAAAAACGTTTTCAGAATGTGGTGTTCACTCTAGTATTAGGCTAAGATAATCATTTTTCTGAAAAGAAATTACAGGAGGAGATAAGAAAAGAAAATAACTCAAACCCATGAGAATTACTTGTGTTTCCTCCCTTCTCTCCATGTGCACTTTTAACAGTGGTTTAACTTTGTCTCATCTTTATCTTAAAGCATTTCTTAAAAATTGAAGGTGTGCTTGAAAGGAGACAAAAGTTCCTTTTTGTTAACTTATGTGTTTCTTGGTTTGATTATGAGTATTTTCAGAAATATTCTAAATTTTTACTCATGCTTAGGGAATGACTGATATGGGATGATAAGCAAACTACATGTGTTGGGCCTGTGTCATATAAAGGCCTTAGAACTGTCTTGCAGGAAGCCTATACTTAAAAGAATTTCAGGATACATTCCTGGGACAGACATCCAGAGATGCTTTGTGATGTGCAGGTTTACAAGTCTCTTTTCAACATTTTTGTCCTAAGTATTCTGCTTTACTTAGTAAACTAATAATTGCAGTGTTATCATTTGCAGTTGTGTGAATTGGCAGATAAAAAAGATCTTTCCATTTCTTAATAAAACCATTGATTGCTTTCTTTATTTGTAAGAGCGATTTCCAATAATACTTTATCAGGTCTACTTAGTACATAAATTCTGACAAAAATTTAGCAATCAGCTATAAATCCAGTGCCCAGAAGATATTCTCACCAAAGTTTCTTGTCCTTTTGAGTACATGAAGAAAGTTAGCTAATACTATTGAGAAATGTCATTGTAGTGTAGAAAATTTCTTCAGAAACCTATATAATTTAAAAGTAGAATAATTCAATAATAGGGCCAGAATTGTACACATTGTAACCAAGTAAACCTAGAATAATATGTCTAAATTCCCCACAAGAAGTTGCATCTTGGGCATTTTCTTTCTTTAAAGGTATTCATTTCCTAATGCACAGCATCAGCTTGTAAAGAGTATGTAAGTTGGATTTTCTATTTACTCATATTTCAATTTCACAAATGCTCTATTTTCACTTCTCACTAATCTTAGCTGGTTACATGACAGAGCTTGTTATTTTTTTCCTGCCTTTACCACTTTGTTTCCTTTTTCCTTCTAGCTCTGATAAATAGTAGGTGATTTGTTTATTTGTTCCTTCATTTATTCAAAAAATATTTTTGAAGCAACTGCTATGTGTCAGAGAATGTGTCAGGTGCTAGGTATAGAATAGTTCTCTCACAAATTTGAATGTAGCAGAGAGGAGAGACAAATAAGCCCTTAAACGAAATAAGTAGTTACGGAAACATGTTAAATAAACATCAGTTGGGGATGGGTTAATAGATAGTGAGTCTTCATGAGATGAAAATTCTGCAGCTGCTAAAATATATAAAACATTTGTAGAAGAAAGAATAAGACACTACCAGTGATTGCCTCTACTGAGGGTTCTTGGGGACCAGACTCGTCATTCATTATGTATAATTTTGTACCTTAAAGTAAAAAACAAAAACAACTCTACTCATGTATTATATTTTCAATTAAACTCTAAGTAAATAAGATTTACAAAAAAGTAGTAGTACACTGAACAAGCACATAAGTAAAAAAATACATTTCTATAAAAAAAACTGGAGGTAGAACTTTTAATTATCAAAACTCATTACCCTGATTTATAAGTTTTCTGCATAATCCCTTCTTTTAATGCATTTGAAGTAAGCATGTACAGCTATTCAGTCTACATTGTTCTGTTTCTGACTGCTGGATGATAAAAGAATGGTCTAGTTTACACTTGTCAAAGTAAAAATGGACACAATTTCCTTGGAGAATTGAGCCAGAGACTTATTTAATTGATATCACAGTATCTTAGAACTGAATTTGGATACAGATTATCCTATGCAATATTCTTTTTGAGTCTGAAAGTTGTAGTTGGAAAATTATAAATGAATTATTTTGAATTTTTGCACACGTTAGGTAAAATGGATAAGTATAGACACAAGGAGCAGTTTATTTGAATAATAAAATATTTTCTCTCAGCAGATAGAGGACCTGGCTCTTCCATGTATCTAACTTGACAGACTCTTGTAAAACTTGACATTTGAATAGATGTAATTATTTCTTGTGCTTTTGCTGGGCATATTTTAGTCCCATGGGTAGCCACTCAAAGTTCTAATAAAAAAAAAAACTGAGCCTCTGCAAGTCGTTGAATATAATTCAATTTTCAGCCAGTTTATTTTATATTTATAAATGGTACAGATTTGTGTTAATCTTAGTAGTTTGTGGACAGGATGCCACTATTACTGATTCTCTTTATAGATTGTTTTCTTTTTTATTTAAATTTCTTTTGTCAGTTGAAATGATCTTATTTTGGCTGCTTTACTCCTCTATAACAATGACTAAAAATTTACGTAGGGATCAGACAGCTATGATCATTAATTTCTTCTGAATAAAAGACATTCCACTTGATATTTTTATAGCCGTATTCTAATTTTGTAGTATTATGTAATGCCAGAAGTTGAGAGTCAAATACCATTAATGATGAGCAACTACCCATTTTTAATTTATAAGGGATATTTCTGCTGTTAATTAAAGAATGCTTCTAGTATATATGCAAAGCTCAGAAAATAATGTAACCCCATATCTCTTATCAGATTGCCCTCCTATGACCCAAATATAAGCCCGATTCTTCAGGAATTTAGTGCGCCTAACCCAAAATATGAAAATCAATAAATTGCTGCTTTGCAGCCAGAATGTGAAAAAGCAGTGCTTTATAGCCTAAAAGGAATTATTATACAGACCTCTGAGAAATTAAACTTTTCTTATCAGGAATGCATTTAATAATCACCTAAAACAGGTTGCCTTTCTCATACACTTTCAACAATTATGCCATGAATGATAAGGAGAATAAAGATCTTAATTAAGAAAAAGAACATAGGCACAAATAAACAATATTAAGAATGAAATCATAAACACATAAAAGATTTTAAAACTCATCACAAAACACGATGAACAATTTCAGGCACTTAGTTTAAACACACAGAAAAAACAGATAGTAGATAGAATTAAATTACCAAAATAGATTCAAGAAGATACAGAAATTTTATTAGTAGTCAAAAATCTACTGAATTAAAAAAACTCTGGGTCTGCACATTTTTATATATGAGTTTTATAGATCTTAATAAAATAGTACCTGAATAGAAGTTTTCCAGAAAATATAAAAGGAGAAAAACTTCTAAAATTCTATTCCTGAGATTAATGTAAGATTGATATAAAAATAGACAGGGTTAATTTTAAAAAAAGGAAATTTAAGAGCCAATTCAATTATAAACTTTTTAAAATCCTAAATGATAAAATTCATAATAAACATAGCAATGTATTAAAAAATATGTCATGACTATCTAGACATTATCCTAAGAATATCGGATTGTTTTATGATTAGAAGAGCTATTAATGTAATATCTTTTTCTTTTTTTGACATCAGGATAATACTGGCTTCATATAATGACTTGGGAAGTATTTCCTGTATGTTTCCTGATTAGTCTGGCCAGAGCAAACTATGGTTCATGGGCCAAATCCTACCACCTTTATATAGCTGCAAGCTAAGAATGATTTTACATTTTTAAATGGTTACATTTTAAATGTTATATATGTACCTATGTAATAGTCTTGATTTTGCCTATTGGCTTACAAAACCTAAACTATTTACTATTTGGCCCTTTAGGAAAACATGTCAGTTTTATTGATTTTTCTAAAGAACCAGCATTTAGTTTTATTGATTTTTTTCTCTTGTTTTTCTTATTTCCCTTTCATTGGTTTTCTTTCTGGTCTTTATTATTTCTCTTCTTCTACTTAGTTGGGTTTTTTATTTGCTCTTTTTTCTTAGTTTCTTAAGTTAGAAGCTACAATATATAATCTGCAATAAATTTCATTCATTATATTTTTCATTTAACGCATAATAGTTTTCATCTTTAGAAGTTCAACTTGGGTCTTCATTATATCTTTAATATCTGTTTTATATTTTACCTGTCTATAACTTTTGAACGTATGAAATACAGTCATAATAACAACTTCTTTATGCTAATTCTGTGTCAGTTTTGAATTCTTTTTGATTGATTTTTCTCCTCATTAAAGGTTGTCTTTTTCTGTTTCTTTGCAAACCTGGTAATTTTTTTTTGGATTCCAGACATGTGAATTTTACCTTGTTGGTTACTAGAAGCTTTTGTATTCTTACAAATATTCTTAAACTTTTTTCTTGTATGTAGTTAAGTTACTTGAAAGTAATTTGATCCTTTTGGGTCTTGCTTTTTAGAATTGTTGAGTAGGACCTAAGCAATGTTTATTCTAGGTCTGATTTCCCCACTAGGGAGGTCAAATTCTTCTGAGCATTCTACCCAGTGTTATGAAGTTTTCCAGTTTGGCTGATAGCATCAGGAACTGTTCCCACTCAACCCTGTGTGAATGCCAGGTACCACTTCCACTAATCCTTTTAGAGAATTCTTTCACCAGCCTTGAGTTGTTTCCTTACGTGTGTGTGCTGATCAGTACTCTACTGATTCTCAAGTGGTACCTCTGGCGATCTCTGGAGTTCTTTCTGTTCAGCTCTTTTCTGTACTTAAGTACTGCTTCCTTACGTGTGTGTGCTGATCAGTACTCTACTGATTCTCAAGTGGTACCTCTGGCGATCTTTGGAGTTCTTTCTGTTCAGCTCTTTTCTGTACTTAAGTACTGCGTCATCCGAACTCTAACTGCCTTGATCTTTTTAGACTCAGTTTCATTTCTTCAACTTAGGGAATTTACAAGGCTCCACCTGGATTCCCTTTCTCTGCACTGTGGTCTGGAAACTCTCTCAGGGCAGTAAGCTGAGTCAGTTGTAGGGCTCTCACCATTTGTTTATTTCTCCTGGGGTCGCTGCCCTTTGTTGCCTGATTCCAATTTTATTAGAACATTGTGTCATACATTTTTTCTGGATTTTGAGTTGTTTCAGGTAGGATGGTAAATCTGATCTCTTTTACTCCATCTTGGCCATAAGTGGAAGCCGTATATATCTTTAGCATAGTGAATATAATGAGAACATTTCATTCCCTCAGTAGTCAGTCTAGGCATGCAGATTGACTCTTTTCTGGATAGGGTTTGGAAAGAATAGGCCTCATGTATTTTTTATGTTGATTTTTCCAGTACATTTATTTACATTTTATTCACAATTACATTAGATTATTATATATAATAATGTTATATAAATCACTAGTTCCATCATGTTTTATTAGAATTAGATTGGATTTAGACTTAACGGACATATTTTGAAAAGATCACATACTGTTTTTTCATGTCTGTTTTGTTCCTGATGTTATTCCATCAATATATGAAGAAATGAGATAAAAAGAACCTAGGTATAATCTTTTTATTGTCTGAATTGTTCTGTCACTAAAGTATGTTCTGGAAAAGGACACTTCTGTCCTCTGGTATACTGCTGCCAAAATAAATCCAAGCTGTAGAAGTTTTATTCTGTTTTCAAATTGTTTCCTAGAAATCAGCCATCTAATTCTGAAAAAGATTGAGCCAAGTTTTAAAAACCATAAGCTTAACAAACTATATACCAGGACATGTCTCATTTGTGAATGTATATACACATGTACTCATAAATTGGGTAGTTGTACACCTAACTACTATATTCATTTTATTATTATTCACTTTGTGCTTATACAAATGAAGCATTGTTCATTCATGCTCTGTTACTTTGTGCACTCATGATTGGAGGAACGTTATTTTTCATGCTCCTGTTTAATATTAAAGTATATAATTTCGCAAGAAATTATAAAATGCCTCCAATTACTCTGGTATAGCTGTAACAATAACTTCTTTACTAAACATGTATTTTTTTTTTTTTTAAAGATGACCGGTAAGGGGATCTCAACCCTTGGCTTGGTGTTG
>NW_007728806.1:160289-171906 GCF_000696425.1 Galeopterus variegatus
CCCGGTCCGGTGCGGGGGCAACACTGAGGGTTGCGATCCGTTGCTGGACACGGAAAAAGACCAAAAAAAAAAGTTAATTAAATTAAAAATTACATTCCCTTAAATTGATTGTGATGGTGAAAATAGATATCTCAGTCTTTTTGAGATTATAACTCATCTCTAAAGTGACTAAGCCCAGATACAATAGCCTTTGTAAAGTTTATTGCCACTGTGTTTAGTACTTTTACAGACATTTTCTTATTTAATAAACTTTGAAAGAAAAATCAGCCATTATTTAGTCTTCGCAACAATTTTGCAAAAGGATATATATGTACACATGTATATATGTGTTAGTTTCTGATTGCTGCTGTGGCAAATACCACAAAACTAGTGGCTTGAAGCAACAGAAATTTTTTCTCTTACAAGTTTGGAGGCCAGAAGTTCAAAATGAGTTTGACTTGGCTAAAACAGATATTAGGAGGGCTACATTCCCTAGGGAAGCTATAGGAAAAAATCTGTTTCCTTGCCTTTTCCAACTTCTAATGATGCATTTCTTGCATTACATGCTTATGGCCCCTTCCTCCATTTTCAAAGCTAGTAGCCACATAAACTTTTGCTCTTCTGAAGTAAAATCTCCCTCTGCCTCACTCTTATAAGGACATTTGTGTTTACAATTATGGCCTTCCTGGGTAATCCAGGACACTCTCCCAATCTCAAAATTCTCAATCACATATTCAAAGTTGCTTTTGCCATACAATTTAACATTCACAGGTTTCAGGGATTAGGATGTGGATATTTTGGGGGGACCATTTTTCAGTCTACCACAAAATTTATTTTATCTGTCTATTTATCTAATCTATCTTTGCCAAAATGGAATACAGAGTACTGCCAAAAGTTATATAAATACAAAACATGTTAGAAACATGCACAATGTGAAAAGAAGTTGAACAGATATGTCGATAATATAAGCAAAAGATCTTGGGGTGGTTCTGCTATGTTCCAACATATTGTATTATTGACTGATATTTTTTTATTGCTGATAGAAATGAATAGAATGTTAAATTTTTTGAATATATTTCATCTTCCACTCTTGTCTTTCCCTATAAAAAGCAATGCTTAGCAATATAAAGTCATAAATTCATAAGTTGAAAAACAGATTTAGATAGCCTGATATTCTGATTCATTTAGAAATATTTTGTATTATTTGAACATGTCCACATTCATATATCCAAATACATGCTTCTGTATTCCCTTTAAGCCTTTTCTTCACCCTCTCCTTCACCTTTGTTATTCTCAAGACTAGAGAAAAATTGACCACTTTGCCACTGGTGGTGGTACTCTAAGTAATAGGATGAGAGTTTTTAGGAAACAGCTGTAAAGGTTTCTTGACTCTTACAACATCGTAGATCTGTGGGCTAGATTATTTTTTTCTGTTTTTTTTTTTTCCCCTTCATCATCATTACAATGTTTATGGTTAATCCAATACCTTGGAAAAGAAAATTTGCTTTTGTCCGTCTTTTGTGCTACTTGGTTCAATGACTTGTAGAGTTACTGATAAATATGCTTTAACAAAGTGAGCATGTATTTTCTTGAATGATTTAAAAGCTAAATGTTAAAATTTTCTTTCTCAAATTGTAGGATACCAGAAGGCCCCATCGATCAGGGGCCAGCTACAGGAAGGATACGTGTTTTAGAAGAGCAGCTTGTTAAGGCCAAAGAACAGATTGAAAATTACAAGAAACAAACCAGAAATGGTAGGTGATTATACCAAGTTTTCCCCCCTCAATATATTGGCTTTAGCAAAAATAACTGAAAATTTCCTTTTTTCAAAATGTTGGAAATGCTGCTACTCTCTTTGACTGCAGGTCTGGGGAAGGATCATGAAATCCTAAGAAGGAGGATTGAAAATGGAGCTAAAGAGCTCTGGTTTTTTCTACAGAGTGAATTGAAGAAATTAAAGAATTTAGAAGGAAATGAACTCCAAAGACATGCAGATGAATTTCTTTTGGATTTAGGACATCATGAAAGGTACTATTCTCCTTTTATATTTTATTTGGGCTTTAGTAAAGATTATAATCTAAGAATGGGAAACTGAAACTTTTGTTAATTTTCCTGCCGAGTGGTAAATGATACTGTTGAGCTAGGGCTGGGTCTGGAGCTCACAGACCCCTCAAGCCTGTTCAGAAACTGGGTAACAAACCCTTCACATGCAGGTCTCTGGGCTAGGTAACAGGCAAAAAGGTCCGTAGAGCCATAGGTTTGTAGGTTCGAGAGTATGGCCCGCACACGGAGCGGAGGCCCAAGGCAGTCAACACCAGCCAGGTGGTGGCTCCGCGAATGCGCACTAATTCCACCCACACACAACTTGTTTTTGAAGAATGCATGGTACCACCTCCAACTGGACCTAAGGCAAGGGGGCCTGATTAAATTATTCTGTTTTCCCAACAGATAACTTTCATGTTTAAGAGCAGGAGAGTACCTGAGGTCTCAAAGGACAATTGCCAAATGGAGTTCATCAACCAAAATATATCACTGGAAAATATTATTTAAAATGTATTTCTAGAAATCTTTATACTCTAAGTAAACTCTGAAGGTAGCAGTGTCAGCCAACAAAACATTAAAATATCCTCCTACAAATTTCCTTCATATACAATCAGTATTTGAAGTGGAGCATGCAGTTTTGCATTGTTTTACATTGAAACTCCTACTCAGGCTGGCAGTTATGTTTCTAATGTAAACATTAAAATCCTTAAAATAGCATCTTTTTAGGATTCCTGATTAAAGGTTAACAAATTTTTGAGAAACGGGAGAATTCTGTTAATTGCTCTTCCATTTAGTTACTAGAAAGAGGAACCTAAGTCTGCCTAAATTTGTTCCTGCTATTTGTACATTTCTAAATAATATGCAGTTTATTTTCCATAGAAAAGAAAATATTTTGGTGCTGGGGTGTTCATGCAGAACAAAATGTATCTGAGAGTCATAAATACAGTGAAATCTGTCCTTAGACCTATAATATTTAAAAGTCTATGTTCCCAGTAGGATTTTGATGGCCATTACTGTCTCATTAGTGAATAGTAAAAGTAAAATTGTTGTATTAACACAACCTACCACGGTGAAGAGGAAAAGAATTACTCCATACAAACAAGAGATTCATATATTAACATCATCAAAAATATTATAATGATTTGGAAAATTACTCTGCTTTAGTTTTAAGTGAAATTACAAATAAAATCTATCAGTTTATTAGAATCACTTTAACATTAATGAATCCACAGCAATATGATAGCGTGGATTTCAGGGGGCATTGAATTATTAAGGCACATATTAGGCAGTCTCTTTGAAACATTTAGCCCAGCTTGCAGTCAGGCTGTACTTAGACCTTTAGACCAAATGCAGTGTAATTCTGTACTTAATGCTTCTCTACCGTAAAGCTGATTCCACACAAGATTCTGTTAGATAGAGCTTGTGTGCTTTACTTATCACAGTTTTGTAAGAAAATGTAGATCTGAAGAGGATTTGACTTGGATATACTATATGGTATGTAAAGGAGAATTTTGGCTATTGACTTCTTGTGGAATGTTTAATTTTAAGGTTTGAGATTTAATTCAATTACTTGAGAATTTAATTTTAAGGTCTTTTCTAAATTAAAATAATTCTTTAAATATAATAAAAGGGCCACTGAAAAACTGATGTAGGTCAGTGTTAACATTTTTTGTTAAACTCTATTTTAAATGTATTATGATTTTTGACACTGCCATTTAGTATATGTTAAATAATAATACTTCACTGAAAACAAAAATGGAATGTAAAGGTACCCAAATCAGTTTATTTTGCTGTCTTAAGCAGAAATTATAATGAATGTGGGATACAACTTCATAGGGTAGGAATTTAACTCCAGGATGCCAGATTAGAATGCAGCAATATAAATAATGAGAAAAACACAATCAGGGGCCGGCCTGGTGGCACACTGCTACAGTGCACCGCTTGGGAGTGTGGTGGCGCTCCCGCCGAGGGTTCGGATCCCACATACAGACCAGTTCCCGCTCACTGGCTGAGCGAGGTGCGGGTGCGACACTGAGGGTTGCGATCCCGTTGCCGGTTCTGGTCTGGTACGGGTGCGACACTGAGGGTTGCGATCCGTTGCCAGACACGAAAAAAGACAAAAAGGGAAAAAAAAAACAAAACACAATCAAACATTAGAGAAATAACCTTTAAAGTAGTAAATGTACAAATAGAAAAGATTGGTATTATATAGACAGTACCCACTTGCTGACCATTTTCAAGATCCTTAAGTATAAGAATTAAAATTAAAAAAAACTTTTATGTTTGCCTCTAGCGATTTTTATATGACACAAAAATTGCCATTTCATTTTTACATTTGCTCAAAGGATAGTGTATAAGTTTTCTCAGGACTGAAAGCCTTTATTTTCTGAAAAATCAGAAGTTGAGTCTGTCAATTTTCTTATTTTGACTTTTCTACAAACCACTTTTAATTTTTGGTTCAGAGAGTCATCAATTATAGGGAAAAACGCCTCTGTGTTTTTGTTTCTTCAGAAGGGGTTTCTGTCTTTCTTTCTTGGGGACATTTTTATTTTCCAGCTTTATTGAGGTATAGGAAATAAAAATTATATACATTCAAGGTGAACAGTGTGACGATTTGATATACATATACATCGTATAATGATTGCCATAATCAAATTAGTGAACACATAGTTATCATTTTTGTAAGTGTGTGAGATGAGGACACTTAGGATCTCCTTTTTAGCAAATTTCAAGAAAACAATACAGTATTATTAACTGTGGTCACCATATTGTACATTAGATTCCCGGAACTTATTCATATTATAACTGAAAGTTTGTACTCTTTGACCACCATCTCCCCAATTTTCCCTACCCCCCAGCCTGTGGCAATCACTCTTCTACTCTCTGATGCTATGTGTCTGAAGTTTTTAGATTTCACACGTGAGATCATGCAGTATTTGTCTTTCTCTGTCTGACTTATTACACTTATAATAATATCCTTTAGGTTTATTCATGTCTTCACAAGTGACAGGATTTCCTTCTTTTTGTGGCTGAATAATGTTTATCTATATAATGCAGATACCTGTTTGTGATACTGATTTCATTTCCGTTGGATATATACCCAGTGGGATTGCTAGATCGTATGGTAGTTTTGTTTTTAATTTTTTGAGGAACCTCCATACTGTTTCCCATAATGACTATACCAATTTACATTCCCAAGAACACTATACAAGTGTTCCTTTTTCTCTGCACCCCCTCCAACACTTCTTACCTCGTCTTTTTTATAATAATTGTCCTAACAGGTGTGAGATGATATCTTATTGTGGTTTTGATTTGCATTTCCCTGATGTTGAGCACCTTTTCATATACCTATTGGTTATTTATATGTCTTCTCTAGAAA
This sequence comes from Galeopterus variegatus, assembly GCF_000696425.1. Lineage (NCBI taxonomy): Eukaryota > Metazoa > Chordata > Mammalia > Dermoptera > Cynocephalidae > Galeopterus > Galeopterus variegatus. The sequence goes on from NW_007728806.1 coordinate 165,691, forward strand.
AATGTCTACTCAGGTCTTTTTCCAATTTTTTAATCAGATTTTTTTTTTTTTTGCTATGAGTTCCTTTTGTATGTTGGATATAACCTTTATCAGATATGTGGTTTGCAAATATTTTCTCCTGTTCCTTAGTTTGCCTTTTTATTTTGTTGATTGTTTCCTTTTCTGTGCAGAAGCTTTTTTGTTTGACAAAATCCTACTTGTTTAGTTGTGCTTTTGGTGTCATACTGAAAAAAATCATTGTCATAACAAATGTCATGGAGCTTTTCCCCTATGTTTTCTTCTAGGAGTTTTACAGTTTCCAGTCTTACGTGGATTAAATTTTTAATTCATTTTGAGTTAATTTTGTATATGGTGTAAGACATAAAAAATACAATGAATATCCAATTTCATTCTTTTACATGTAGATATCCAGTTTATCCAGCACCATTTATCGAAGATAGTATGCTTTCCCCCATTTTGTATTCCTGGCACCCTTGTCAAAGATTAGTTGACTGTATGTGTGTGGTTTTATTTCTGTGCTCTCTGTTCTATTTCATTCGTCTGTGTGTCTGCTTTTATACCAGCATCATACTGTTATGATTACTATAGTTTTGTCATATAGTTTGAAATCATGCTTCCAAGTTTATTTTTCTTTCTCAAGATTGCTTTGGGTATTTGAGGTCTTTCGTAGTTCCATATAAATTTTACAATTGTTTTTTCTATTTCTGTGAAAAATGCCATTGGATTTTGATAGGCATTGCATTGAATCTGTAGATCACTTTGGGTAGTATGAACATTTAAAAAATATTAATTCCTTTGATTCATAAACACAGATATCTTTCTATTTGTGTCTTCAGTTTTTCACATCTAGTCTTATAGATCAATGTACAGATCTTTCACCTTCTTGGTTAAATTTATTCCTAAATGTTTTATTCTTTTTGATGCTATTGTAAATGGGATTATTTACTTAATTTCTTTTTTGATGCTATTGTAAATGGGATTATTTACTTAATTTCTTTTTCAGATAGTTCATTGTTAGTATATGGAAATGCAACTGATGTTTATATGTTGATTTTGTGTTCCACAACTTTACTGAATTCTTGTATCAGTTCTAATTGTTTTTTAGTGGAGTCTAGGGTTTTCTATGTATAAGATCATGTCATCTGTGAACAGAGACAATCTAATTTCTTCTTTTCTGATTTAGATGCCTTTTATTTCCTTTTATTTCCTGATTTTTCTGCCAGTAATCTTATGGAGTGTCCCTTGTATGTGACAAGTTTCTTTTCTCTTGCTGCTTTTAAGATTTTCTCTTTGACTTTGGACAATATGATTATAAAGTGTCTTGAGTATTCTTTGGCTTGATCTTGTAGGGGTCCTTTGAGCTTCATGAATGTAGATGTCCACATCTCTCCTTAGATTTGGCACGTTTTTAGCTGTTATTTCTTTTTTTTTTTTTTTCCGTTTCTTTCGTGACCGGTAAGGGGATTGCAACCCTTGGCGTGGTGTCGCCCACACCGCACTCAGCCAGTGAGCGCACCAGCCATCCCTATATAGGATCTGAACCCGTGGCAGGAGCACCGCTGCGCTCCCAGCGCCGCACTCTCCCGAGTGAGCCATGGGGCCGGCCCTAGCTGTTATTTCTTTAAATGGGTTTTCTGCAGTCTTCGATTTGTCTTCTTCTGGAACTTCCATAATTTGTATATTCATTTATTTGATGGCATCCCATAGGTCTCTTATGTTTTCTTTACTCTTTTCCTCTATTTTTTTCTTTTTGTTCCTCTAATTAGCTAGCTAATTTCAAATGACATATGTTTGTTTCTACTTACTGATTCTTTCTTTTGCATAACTGAGCCTGATGTTGAAACTGTCTATTGTATTTTTCAGTTCTGTTATTGTATTCTTCAGCTTCAGGATTTCTGTTGGTTTTTTGTTTTTGTTTTGTCTTTAAGATTTCTGTTTCTTTATTAAACTTCTCATTTTTGTTCATTCATTGTTTTCATGATTTTGTTTTTAGTTTTCCAGGTGTTTTCTTGCATCTTATTGTTATTCAGATTATTTTGAATTCTTTGCCAGGCAATTTGTAGGTTTCTTCTTCTTTGGGGTTGGTTCCTGAAGTTTTGTTTCTTTTGGTGGTGTCGTGTGTGTGTGTGTGGTTTTTGTTATCTGTGTAGCCATGTGTAAGTTTCTGTACATCTGTAGGAGCAGTCTGTATATCTCTTCCAGTCTTTACATACTGGTTTTGACAGGTAAAGAACTTCTCCTGTGGGATCCCTGTGCTATCAAGGTTGCCTCTGGGATCACAGTCTTGTGGGCTTGGAGGCAGGTCACATTGCTGTTGCTGGGTCCACAATGGGGTCTGCAATTAGTGGGCCTATTACCGTGTGTGCAGATGGGTATGGCTCCCTTTTGTACTTGAGAGGGCTTTTACTGGGTCACAGGGTTTGTCCATGGGCAGGCAGGTCTGGCTCAAGACTGCAGCTGAGGAGAGCTGGAACTGAGTCACAAGGCTCGTTCAGGGTCCATAGCTGAGTCTGAAATCTATAGGCTTGTCTCTAGGGGCATGGACAGTCTTCATTCAGACTGTCCCTGGACTGCAGCTGATGGAGTGCTGGAGCCAGGACACAGCTGTTTAAGATCCACAGTCAGACCAGGGTTGATGGGTGTGCATCTGTGGGCATGGGTAGATATGTATCTTGGTGGGTGCCTGGGCAGGCAGGACTGCTCTCAGAGTCCATATAAGAGGGACTGGAGCTGAGTTGCAGGGCCATTTGAGGACCTGTTCTGTGATTGAGTTCAGCAGGCCTGCCTCTAGGAGTGTAATAAGGGTGCTAAAGGGTGTATTTCCTAGTAGGTTCCTGGATGGGCAGGACTGCTCATGGACCATGGCTGGAAGGGGTTGGAGCCAGGTTGCAGGACCACTTTGAAATCCTCAGTGGGATCAAGTTTGGCAGGCCTACCTCAGGGTCACAGACAACCATGTCTCCTGGGTATGTCCCTGGATTCAGACAGCAGCTGAGAGGTCCTGGAGCTGAGTTACAAGGCCACTTCAGAATCTGCTGTGAAACTAAGGTCTGCAGGCCTAACTCTGGGTGCACAGATGATTGGGTCTGCTGGCAGTTCTTTGGGTGGGCAGGACTGCTCTGAACCACAGCTGAGGCCCTGGAGCTAAGTTACAGGACTGTTTCAGGATCTGCTGTGTGACCAACGTCTGCAGGGACATGGATATATGTTTCTTCCAGCTGGACCCTGTTCAGGCAGGACTGTTTTCTGGCTACAATTGAGAGGAGCTTCAGCCAAATTACAGGTCTGCTTCGGGGTCCATAGTTGGCATCAAGGTTGGAGAACCTATCATCCAGTACTTAGGTGAACATGACTACTACTGCTTCCCTTGGAGGATGGTTCTGTTGGTGGGACCAGGGTCAAATGAAGCTATACCCAAGTTCTCAGGGGGACAAGGCCATTTTTCGTTCTGTAGCTGGGACCTTAGTCAGCAAGTCTACCACCTGGACATAGGCCTGCCCTCTCAAAACAGCCATCCTCAGTCTTGGGCTCTACTAAGATTTTGCAAGCTCTTACCTGGGTACAAAACCTCCCACAGAAGCACTTTTTTCCATGGATGGTTGCCAAATTCTTATTGCTATGGGGGGATATGTGTGGAAGACCTCCTATTCCTCCATCCTTCTGATGGTCCCTCCCCAGGACTGTGTTTTTTAGAAACACTGATCCTCCTTTTTCACTTTCTAAATTAATTTTATTGTGGCATACTTTATATGCAATAAAATGCACACTTTTTGGTCTATACTTCTATGAATGTTGACAAATGCTCACAATTTTGTAACCACACCACAATTAACATACAAAATATTGCTATTGCCCCAGAAAGTTTCTTCATGTCTGTTTGTAGTCAACAACTTCCCACCACCCCCAGTCCTTGTCAACCACTAATTTGAAATGCAGTACTTAGTGATAAATAGAGACATATGACAAGTCTCTTTCCAACACATAGGTAAATTGGAAGGTCTGTGGGGAAGCCCAAAGTATTCTGTCCTAATTGTTAAGGATCTTTGTGTGTCATTGTTACTACTGCACTGGTTTTCAAGCTTTAGTGAGGCAACGGGATCACCTGGAGGGCTTTTTAAAACATAGATTGCTAAATCTAGTCCCAGGGTTCCTGATTCAGTAGGTCTAGAATGGGTCCCAAGAGTTTACATTTCTAACAAGTTCCTAAGTATGATATTGTGATATAATAAGAAATATATATTTGGTCTACATCTCCAGTTCCACAACAGAGCACAGAGTTTCTAAAACTCTTGGAATTTCCTGAGTGACATGGGTGAAAGGAGCATCTTTTGTCATTTAAAGTAACCCCCTTTCAATGGTACCTGAGTTTATGCTAATGAGGTGATTCTTGGTGGGCCCCTAGATAGATAGCTTCAGGAATGGGGCCTGGTTGCCAGAGGAACCAATTATGTGAGTAGAGGGTTTGAACTTTCAGCCCCACCGCCTGACCTCTAGGGAGGGGAGAGGGGCTAGAGATTTTGCTAATCAACAGTGACCAATGATTTAATCAGTGATGCTGATGTAATGGGACTTCCATAAACACCCTAAAGAACTGGGTTTGGAGAGCTTTCGAGTTGGCAAAACATCAGTGTGCCAGGAGGGCAACACACTTCAACTCCACTGAGACGGAGCTCCTGTACTCAGGATCCTTCTGGACCTCGCCCTATGTACCTCTTCCTCTGGCTGTTCATTTGTGTCCTTTATAGTAGCCTCTATAATAAATCTGTAAAGGTAAGTAAAATGTTTTCCTGAGTTCTGTGATCCCTCATAGCAAATTATTAAACCTGAGGAGGGGGTTGTAGGAACCCTCAATTTGTAGCCAAGTTGTACAGAAGTGTGGGTACCCTCGACACCCAGTACTTGTGATGCCATCTGAAGTGGAGGCCAGTCTTGTGGAACTGAGCCCTTAACCTGTGGGCCTCTGCACTAGCTCCAGGTAGTTGGTATTACAGTTAAATTAAATTGTAGGTATCCACAGAGAATTAGAGAACTGCCTCGTGTGGAAATCCACACATTTGGTGTCAGAAGTGTTCTGTGGGTTTAAAACAGTATTATTATTATTAGTAGTAGTAATACTAAGTGTTGCTGATGTTGGTTTTTGAGAACTGAGACTGTACAGAATTGCTAGTTTGCTTTGTGATTTCACCACTGATGCCTGTGTTTCCTGGTAAAAATCACATTTTTCTATAGGTTAGTGACCACATCAATAAGTGTTCAGGGAAGACTCTTCTCCTTTGTTCCCCCACTTGATACTGCTCCCTATAGTGAAGGTACCATGTTTTCTCTTCTGGAATGTGGCTCCCATGGTTCATTACTGTGAATACCAGGCATTAAAATGCAAACTGGGGGCCAAATATCATATGTTTGAATCTGGGATTCAGCTTACCTGAGATTTTTAGCAAAACACTGTGTATTTACCTGATTAGCCTATTACTTGGGAGCTAATAACTAGGAGAGCCTAATCTGTGCCTGCAACCACAGTTAGGTGATCAACTGATAGTAATTAATAATATTCCTTGGCTTTTTTAAGCTTTTAGAAGATTTTTAAGAATTCAGGGGTTGGTGGTATGTATAATAAATGCAAAGTAACATATTAATATTACCTATTATATTTATCTCAAGTATTAGTATCACTAGATTTTCAATTGATGATTTCATTCTAATAATTGCATAGGACCATACTTCACAGTAATACAGTCAGATTTACCTGCTGTTTTTGATATTATTGATCATGTATTGACTTCGGCCTATATCTCTTTGAAATAGAGAGAGGGAAAGAAGCAGTTTAGCGTTTTCATCATTGTGATTTTATTATTTATGTAGAACTGTAGGTTCAGTGCTTGGATTTATGGCAATTTAGATTTGTACCTCAACCTCTGAGCATATCATTTGGTCTTATCACCCTTTTAGCTTGCCACAGAGATATATTTAACTTAATCACCGTCGCTTTGGTTCTTTTTGTCACCTTCATGTTGCCAGATATTAGTTTATGAAGCAGTTCCCAGAGCATCTTCTTTCTTCTTTTAAATCATAGCCATCATTAAACCTCAAACTGAAGGACAGAAGAGCTCACAGAGCTGATGAGCTGTTTCTCAGCTAAGTTGATTGAAGCTATAGAGAAAAAAATCTTTTTTTTTTTTCCTTTTGTCTTTTTTACTGACCGGTAAGGGGATCGCA